>NC_073692.1:431985417-432023719 GCF_029784155.1 Uranotaenia lowii
GTTACATTCAGTTTCCTACAAAACTCAGTCAACCGACGCTGGTTCAAAGCTGGGTTACACTCGACCTGATTGGTAACCGGAACAACTTTGCACTCATTTACGATTCGAGCAACCTGTTCGCTGTTGAAGTTAGACACACCGATACTTTTGACCTTTCCGGTGTCCAAGAGTTTCTCCATGGCTCGCCAAGTGTCCACAAAGTCCACGGTAGTAAACTCCGGAACCGTATCAGCGTCTGGATCCTCCGGTTCCCAAGACTCAAACTTGTAACCCATAGGTGTATGCATCAAGTACAAATCGATGTAGTCAAGACCTAGTTTTTCGAGCGATCGGTTGAAGGCCCCTTCCACCTTATCAGGGTCATGGTGGGTGTTCCAAAGCTGCAAAAAAAAATTGAATCAATACGTGATAGAGGACAATAATGATGATATGTTTTAAAACTACCTTTGTGGTGACAAAAACGTCTGCACGTTTCACAACACCTTCGGCGATTTTTTCACGAATTGCCTGACCCACTTCCTTCTCGTTTTGGTACAAACATGCGGTGTCGAAGTGTCGATACCCGGCATCGATGGCAGTCTTGATTGCCTCCAAACCTTCTCCGTCACGTGACTAATTTAGTTAAAAAAAGGTCATTTTTAAGGTTTTCTAAAATTGTACTAAAGTTTATAGAAACTCACCAGCCAAGTACCGAGTCCAATAACTGGCATTTTTAGGCCATTGTTCAAGGTAACCGTTGGGGCAAGAGGGGCCATCTCCGTAGCGATTCAATTGCAGCAAAGCTACAGCAGTACTGAGCTGGAAAGTCTAAAGCGACTGAAAAATAACGGTCAGGTTTGATAAGATTCTCACCTGGACGAGAATAAATAGAATAGAACCCACACATGTTCATCCAGAGGTAATCGATTGCTTGTAATGCTTTTTATCAGTATCATACGGCTGTGTTATCTCCGTACCCATTATTCAGCACATTCAACGATTTCGCTAGAACTTATAGAGAATGGAACCAAATCGAACAGCCAATTTGGCTAATTGATGTTTATGTAAAATATGTAGATCCATTTCAACAACAGTTATTGATATGATGATATGATTGGAAAAGCACTATTGGCATAAAAACTCGAGCTCACAAGCCAATTTATGCATGATCACTACCCAAGTAACAATTTCAGCTTTATTATGGTCAGCAAAATATCGTTTGGACTATCGCATTAATCTTCATAAAAAGCTAAAGCGCATTCTATAACATCACCTGGACTCTAATAAAGCCAAAATCAGGCTATTTGGCCCTACCCTAGAAACGTCATCAAGACATATTATTGTTGGTCATCAATGTTGGTCAGCAAAGCTTTTAAAAAGCTATTATTAAACATGTTAGAAATTTTTGTTTTTTTCGGTTCTGTCAGTTCTCGGAGTTTTATTTTATTTTTTCCAGCAACCATAATGGTTGATGAATGATGATTGCATTATTCAGATATGATCTGGTTAAATTAATAGCTAAAAAAATCAATGTTTTAACCATATATTGAGCGTCTTTTCTACTGCCAGTCAAGATTTTAGGTAAAATGTATATGAAATAGTATCTTAAAATAAATGCGCCTCGTCAAATCTGATGGTCAATCATGATGGAATTGATGGAAGAAGGCCTGAAAAATATTTTCCAATGCTTGCATTGTGAATCCATCAATATGGCGTCATTTTGTGCCTTTCGATTTTGCAACCAACATGGCGTGAGTCGATTCATAGTTTTATTATGGTTTAATGATGACCCCAAAAAAAGCTACGATTTGACGTTTCTCTCGCAAGCCAACCAATTACACGCTAAGGTTGAGTTCCTCATTTCTGAGTTGTTAATCATTAGTACAGTAAATGAGGACAGACTTTTTGAATGAAAAGTCTGTCCTCAACTTCGTTGTCTGACGCCATCTTGAAATCCAAAATGGCGGCTTCCGCTGAACTTTAAAATGGTTTAAATGACTTGAAATCGCATGAAACCCCAACAAAATGGGTATCGGGTGAAAGGGCTAAATGAGTAGAAGTTGAATTTAGCTATCAGACGCCATCTTGAAATCCAAGATGGAGGCATCCGCTCAACTTTTGCTTAATGCTGACAAAAAGTCGCATTAAACCACCACTATACGGGTATTGAATGAAAAGGCTAAGCTAGAAGATGTCAATTTTTTTCTTTCCGACGCCATCTTGGAATCCAAGATGGCAGCTTCCACTGAATTTGAAATGCTGTTAATCAATGAAAATCACTTGAACACAACTTTTTTTCACGTAATACTACATTAAAACTACTATTTTAAGACAATTTAGATCATTTTAAATCACTTTTATTATTTTTTCATTATGTTTCTAATGCATTTAGAAGTTTTCTTGTTTTGTTTATAGTTTTTGATTTTTTTGCCATTTATGTAATTCTATTCTTCCTATCATGCTATTATGTCTAAACTGTATTGGTCTTATTCTAGCGAAAACTATAAGGTTATGTTGTTTCTGTTAACCGTCTGATTTAGGCACATGTGCCAAATTCGATGTTGCCAAAATCGAATGTTGCCAAAAACGAACGGGGTCTGTATTGTGGTGGTTTTTGTGGGATTTTCAGTCACTTACAGATTTTCAGAAAAACGCGAAAAGAGATATTTGACTTCTATCATTTAGCCTTAGCACCCAATACAATATATTTGGGAGTTTCATGCTATTTTCATTCATTTACAGTATTTTTAAGTTCAGCTGAAGCCACCATCTTGGATTTCAAGATAGCGTCAGAATTCAAAAATAAACTTTTTATAGCTTATCCCAATTGACAAACACCCATATTTTGGAGGTTTCATGCGATATTCAATGATTTAGAGCATTTTTAAAGTTTATAGAAAGCTGCCATCTTGGATTTCAAGATGGCGTAAGATAGCAATATTCGACTTCTACTCGTTAAGCCCTTTCACCCACTACCAATTTGGGTTTCATGTCATTTTAAGTCATTCACTACATTTTAAAGTTTAGCGGAAGCCGCCATCTTGGATTTCAAGATGGCGTCAGATAGCGAAATTCAACTTCTACCGGTTGATTTCTTTCAACTTATACCCCTATAATATAGGTTTTATGCGATTTTCAGTCATTTACAGTATTTTCAAGTAGAGTGGTAGCCGCCAACTTGGATTTAAGATGGCGACGGGCAACGAAATTTGACTTCTACTCGTTTATTACTTTCATCTAATAACCATATTGTGAAGGTTTCACGATATTTCCAGTAATTTACAGCTTTGAAAATAAAAGCGGAAGCCGCCATCTTGAATTAATGATGGCGTCAAGCAACAATTTTTTTCCTACTATTTGGGCCATTTCACTCAATACTCATATTGTAAAGATATTCATACCACTTTCGGTGATTTCAAGTTTTCAAAGATGTATTTTTTTAATTTTAACTCAAAACCAACACGCATAACTTACCAAAAATGTGTAAAAATGGGAGTTCCAATTCAAATATGTGCTATCTAATCTAACGTGTCCTGTTTTGACATCTTGATCGAGAACTGTCACTAAGTTTTATGGCGGTTTAATAATCATGCACTGAGTGCTATTATAGAACATGCAAAAGAAAGCTTGGAGCAAACTTCTAAGTTTGTGTTTTATTATAGTTTAAAAAGAGCATTCATAACTCTTTCAAAATAACTAAAACAGTATGTTTAATAAAAGTTTTATTAGCGTTTTCAAAACCATCTGAAAACATATGGTCGAAAAAAAATTATAAGCATTCTGCATGACCATAATAAAACCGCCATTAAACGAGCTGCACAAAAAAATGCCATAATTAAACCATAATAAAACTTCCTAATGCTAGTTGGCATAATCTGTGTTACTTGGGTAGACTGCCTCAAATTTGTATAGGAAATTTAAAACCCGTGAAATGTCATACGGTGCAGGCTAAAATTGATCCTGGGCCTAGTACAAGATCTCATGCCAAATTTGAGCCAGATCGGACCACGGGAAGGAGTCGCTCAACGAGCCTGAAGTTTGTGTGGGATTTTGAGACATTTTGTTCGAGAGGAACATGAAAAACCAGTTTTTCGTCAATAACTTTTGTCTACTTTGACCGATTGCTTTCAAAAACGGGTTTTCTTTAAGCCGAAATTATGACAAATATTTCATCCGAAGGTTTTATTTCAATTAAAGTTAAGATAAAAAAGTTATTAAGCTTCAAAAATTGGCTAACTTTTTTGAGGGTGATATTCATCACGAGGCGACTAAATGTCCGACCAGGACACTCAATGTGAAATACATGCCGTTTCGTTAAATAATGACCGATTTTATTCATTGTTTTTGCGCTCGATTGCAATTTTTGATGTTTTCCTAATATTTGAGTTTGGATGATATTCACTTGATAGTTATACCGATAATTCCACCTCCAAGGTAGTTCATTATTGGAGTAGAGCCTTCTTTGGTGGATGTAACTTTCCACTTTTTGTCCATTGTTCTACTGATCTACCCATCATGAAAAGAAGTTTATAAAAAGATTTATTTATCGATTGTCTTACCGCGTGTATTGGCAACTCTCAACAGGTGGGGGTTTTACAATTCACAAAGGTTTTGCGGGTCCGTTCCTAATAGCAGGGTGGCTAGCGAACCGGGAAAACCGGGAAAACCGGGAAAAACTTTGGAATTTCATCGCGTCACCGGGAAACCGGGAAAAAACCGGGAATTTTGACACCTCACCGGGAAAATTGTCATTTTAGAAATTTTTTCACGGAATTTCAAAAATATTTTTAAAATAATTTCTAAATTTAAGAGTTTTCTTTGACAGTCTCAATTAACGGTTTATCTCATGAACGCTTATTTTCGTTCATTAGTAAACAAACGAAGTTTGATCGTATTTTTAACTTATTACGGAGCAATATGCGATTCAACGCGTGTGCTACACTTACAAGCGAAACTCAAATGTTAAGAATTTAATAATGAAACTATTATCGACAAAACCAAACACAAAACTGACAACAGTCGAACGTCGATAAGTTAGAGTTCAAAGGACTAAGCTTTTTTTCTCGTTTAAAGAGGTTTCTAACTTCAGCAACATATAAAAACATTAAAGTGATCTTGAAATGCAACTATTCAATGTGTGTATGATTAAAATCCACTGATTTATAAGAAACCAGTTGATGCATTATTTCGAAGTTTTCTCGAATGAGTTTTAATATGAAACTGTGGATATTTGCTCTTTTGTAACCCAATATTCTTTTGGTACCAAAACTTCAATAATCCTGGTATTTTATCTTATTTGGTGTTTTCTCTTACTTATTGAGGTTTCTCGCTTATCCAGGTTCGACTGTACTAGTTTAGTTTAAATAAGTTTATGCAAAGAGCAAATAATTTAACTGCGTAAGACGTTTTCAAGCAGAGTTACACCTTTTTTTACCAGAAAAAAAAAAATTTTTTTCAACGTTGTTGTGGTTGTGCATTTCGTTTGAATTGGCCTGAGGAACGAAGCATTTTATCGCAAGTGATTAGTTTCTACGTTAAACTTTTGTTTAAAGTGTTCTATGATTTATGTAAAAATTGGATCGTAAAAAGCTCCTGTCGAAAACCAAGTTCATTTTTGAGCCAAGGTCTTTACCCTTATACAAAATGATAGCTTACATTCAAACGATTAAAGTTCAGACCTGTCTTGTACGCGATTTTCTATATTTTCACGAATCTTTAGTTCAAATGACTAGTGCATTACTAAAGTTATTCATTGTTTTGTATTGGAAAGAATAACAGTTTTTTTTTTCTAAAAAAGGATTCTTAGGATTTGTACAAAAAACTATAACTGCATTCAGAAAACAACTAAATGTTTTCCTGCAATCTGATGATTTTAGTTCTGTTAGACAAATCCCCATTCAAGTTGACAAGCTGATTTGATAATATTTTTCGATGTATTTTTTTACATATTTCTATACAAACTAAACAATTTTTCTCTATAACTCTATTAAAATTCTAGAAAATTTCACAGTTGCTGAAAAGTACAAACCCTCTACATTATAGTTTCGAGATCAATTTAACCGGACTTATTTTTGTATAATTGTTAAAATTATAGAGCAAAACAACGAATTTATGTCATTTTCGTTACATTCGTTTAAAAAATCAGGAAAACCTGTCCATTTGATGCGGAAAGACTACATGTTAAAAGATCACGAAATATTTGTCTTAATTTCTAGCCGGTTAATAAGTTTTGGGATACAATTGTTAAAAATGTGAGGCCCTATACATTGTATTTTTTTTATTCACCATGATTTTTATATTTAGAAACAAGTATAATAAATGGGCAAATCATCATTTACAACCGGGAAAAAACCGGGGAAAAACCGGGAAAAACTTTGGAATTTCATAACGAAAAATCGCTAGCAACCCTGTAATAGTAATTTTCTACAGCAAATCTTCGGCGACAGGTTACATTGCGGATTCTGATCTCATTTGATGTTGAGTAAAATTATGTAGTACAAAGTTGTTCTTAAAAACGTTAACCGATTGTCCTCGATTATTGTCATTGGTAATTTCCATCACGTTTGTTTGGTTTGATGCATAGAACGAAACCAAGAACAACGATGGAAATTACCAACGCGTCGGGTACTTATCTTTAACTTAGTTTATGATCCCGCGCCGGTCTTCCGGTGCATAGGACCGTGGGAAAAGACCTCCACTGTTGACAATCCGGAGCCAGCGTCTTTACTTGAAGTATAAATAAAGTGGAACGAGGTTCCAGGAAAGGAGTATTAGTTTAGACATAGAAGTGGACACTTCATTCAATCAGAAAATATTACACTGATCATCATTTAGGAGTACGGTATTTCTGCATTTCATCTGTAGAATATTGTGTACAAATTTAATTATTCTTTTACAAGAAATAAGCCGACAGATTATATAGTTTTCGTAAACTTTTTATTTTTAATTAATCCAACATCAATTTGCTAGAACTCGATACCAAATGGAAAGTATTTGTGGCTAGCACAACGCTCCAGCGGACTCGTTCGGATTCCGCTGTTAAGTGACCACATGGCTTGGATATCCTCATCCGAGAGCTTAAAGCTAAATATCTCGATATTCTGGCGAATAAGTTCCGGATCAGCGGCCATGGGAATCGGAATCGTACCCTGATGTATTAGGTACCTCAGAATGATTTGACCTGGGGTTTTGTCGTACTTTTGAGACAAAGCTAGAACAAGTGGATCATCTAGGGCAGGCTTGGGCTCGTTTATGGGATCTTTTTCGTAATAATTGGGACGTCCTAGTGGACTGTACGCCGTGATGGCCACGTTTAGGTTTTTGCAAAACTCGATCAATTGACGCTGGTTTAATGCCGGATTACACTCCACCTGATTGATGACTGGGGCAACCGTGCACTCATTTACGATTCGAGCGACCTGCTCGCTGTTAAAGTTGGACACCCCGATACTTTTGATTTTACCGGTTTGCAAGAGTTTCTCCATGGCTCGCCAAGTGTCCACGAAGTCAATGGCAGTAAATTCAGGAACCGTTGCGGCTTCAGGATCTTCCGGTTCCCACGAGCTGAATTTGTAGCTCATCGGTGTGTGCATCAAGTACAAATCGATGTAATCGAGACCGAGCATCGCGAGCGATCGATCCAAAGCTCCTTCAACGTTTTCAGGATCGTGATGTGAATTCCAGAGCTTGGTTTAGAAAAAAGAAACATTGAAAAACAGGGGAATACTTGCAAAAATTAAACGCACCTTAGAGGTTACGAAGACATCTTCGCGGGTAATAACACCTTCGGCAATTTTGTCACGTACTGCCTGACCGACTTCCTTCTCGTTTCCATAAAGGCAAGCTGTGTCAAAGTGTCGAAATCCCTCGTCGATGGCGGTTTTAACCGCTCGGATACCTTCATCTCCACGTAACTAGCGTATGATTGTAAAAAAAACTCCTTTCTTAGTGTTTGAATTTAACAAATTTTTTCTCCAGACTTACCGACCACGTACCGAGTCCTAAGGCTGGAATCTTGCAACCATTGTTTAACGTTACTGTAGGAGCTAGATGAACCATTTTTCAGTCGAATTGTTCCGAGTGATGCTCTGCGAAACACTGATGGAAAGGCAAAGCGGTAACAGAACATATCTACATATTATTTTTGATAAGGAAATGTTTCGGACTACAAACACACAAATACACAATCTATAGACAATGAAGTAATCTTTGATGTTTGTTATTCATAGCAAACAGTATTATCTTCTATCGGAAAAATGTTTTTTTTTTCCAAATCTGGATCTGATAATCAGTTTAGAATTCTAAGTGGAATGGATAGTACTTGTGATCTTTCAACTTGTTGAAAGAAAGCATTCGAACATTACTGTTGAACGAATCCATTACTAATCGATCCTCCTCCGATAGTTGGAAGCCGAAAATGTCTAGATTCTGCTTCAGATGATCAACGTTAGAAGACTTTGGAACCGGTACAGCGCCTATTTCCACTAAATATCTTAAAACAATCTGGGTAGGTGTTACGCCGTATTTCTGTGCCATTGCAACGACAGCCGGTTCATTCAATACTGGTTTAGGTTTTTTTTCGGGTTCTTTTTCATACAAATGTGGTCTACCTAGTGGACTATGCGCTGTCAGGACAATGTCGTTAGACTTGCAAAAGTCGATGAATTTCTTCTGATTGATCTTAGGGCTACATTCCACCTGGTTGGTGACTGGTTTGATCGAGCAGATGGCCAGAATGCGTTCGATTTGTTCGCTATTGAAGTTAGAAACTCCGATGCTGCGAACTTTTCCTGCCTCGACCAGTTTTTCCATCGCTTTCCAGGTATCGATGAAGTCATCATCCGAGTATTGGACTTTACCATCCGCATCGAATGGCATCAACTTGTCCCCATCCCAACCGATGAACTTATACCCAAAAGGCATGTGGATTAGATAGAGGTCAATGTAATCGAGACCTAGATTTTCTAAGGATTTGTCACATGCTGGACCAACGTGATCGGGATGATGGTAGGAGTTCCAGAGCTAAAAAAAGTTAGATTTTAATTCAAAAATCAATTTTTAAATCTAAAGTCCACTCCATGCTCACTTTAGTGACCACAAACAAGTCTTCTCGTTTGACGACACCTTCATCGATTTTGGCGCGAATGGCTTGACCAACGGCTGCTTCATTTCGATAATAGTACGCAGTATCAAGATGCCGGTATCCGACGTCAATTGCCGCTTTCACAGCTTCGAAACAATCGTTCCCCTTGGACTTCATTGTAGGAAAGAACAACGAACATGAATATGTAAAAAACAAAAATCACCCACGACAGCCATGCGTGACGTGACCATGTAGACAGATAATTAATAACACCGTCTCATTTTTTCTTTATTCATTCGTTCACCACCTACCATGGAAGTTCCCAGACCGATAGCGGGCATCTTCAGCCCGTTGTTTAACAACACCGTAGGAATCTTGGGAACCATTTTGCGTAACTAGTACCCACTTCGAAAGAACCACTTAATCCTCTTTCTCGAATGCTACTACTAGGAGAAAAGTCGTCGCTGATAAGTACCTATCAAATTTCATTCTCAAACCAACCAACACCAATTTCGTTCAATTTTCATTGTCGTCGTCAAAGCTTAACGTGCGAGATAAAGTTCAATGAATCTTTCCAAATTCTCGCCCCGGGTTTCGGATTGCTTCACGCATACGCGTGCAATGGCTTTCTTCCTATTCAAAGATTGTTTTAAATCTTATCAATGATTTATTGCAATTCCCAAACAGCTGTCTCGGACAAGTTTAAATCCTCAACATACAAGATTTGTCTACAGATCTGTCTTCCAAAGTGTTCGAGCCAGAACATGTATTTTTAAGTTTAAGTTTAGTATTCAGGTAGAAACTCTTGAATTTTTTTTGAAGATTGTTTTCTATTTTATCTTAACTTAAATTTTTTTAGGTTAAATGGTTTTTCGATAAGACACCTGAATAACTGAGATTTGTTTTTGTTGTTAAAACTCGATACTGAACGGGAAATACTTGTGGCCGGTGCACAGGCTAAACGGAACGGTTCGCTGACCGGTGCTGAATCCATCCAAGACCTTAATCTCGTCCTCGGTCAGCTTGAAGTCAAAGATATCAATGTTCTGCTTGATGCGGTCCGGATTCGAAGATTTCGGAATCGGGATGGTTCCAATTTCAACCAGATATCTCAGAATGATTTGACCGGCTGTTTTGTTGTACTTTTTGCCGATTTCCGTTACCTTCGGATCGTCCAAGGCCGGCTTGGGGCAATTGTCCGGTTCTTTCTCGTAAAAGTAGGGTCTACCCAGAGGGCTGTAAGCCGTCACGGTAATGTCCAAATCCTTGCAGAACTCAATCAGCTTCTTCTGATTGATGCCAGGGTTACATTCGACTTGATTGGTGACAGGCTTGATTTCACACTCGGATAGCAATCGAGTGATTTGCTCGCTGTTGAAGTTGGACACGCCAATGCTTTTGATCTTGCCAGTCTTCAGGAGTTTTTCCATCGCCTTCCAGGTGTCAACGTAGTCAACATCGGAAAATTCTAGCTTGCCATCAGCATCCTTAGGCATCAACTCTTTGGAATCCCAATCGACAAATTTGTAACCAATCGGCAGGTGCATTAGGTACAAATCGATGTACTCGATGTTCAAATTTTCCAACGATTTCTGGAAAGCCTGTTCCACATGGTCCGGATGATGATAAGTGTTCCATAACTAAAATAAACCAGACGGTTAAAGAAACTTTTTGGGAAAAACTGACTTCAGATGTTCAAACCTTAGTAGTCACGAAAAGGTCCTCACGTTGCACGACACCTTCTTCAATCTTGGCGCGGATGGCCTCTCCAACCTCTTTCTCATTCTGATAAAAATAGGCCGTATCGATGTGTCGATAGCCGGCATCGATTGCTGTCTTAATCGCCTCCACGCCTTCACCTTCCTTGCACTGCAAACAAATAAACGAACGACACGCTGAAGTTGTTAGTTCCCAATTGTCCCCATTACCCAACCAAGCCTCCCTTTTAACCCCCACATCATACTACATCACCCAACACTTTTTACAACAGTATTGGTGTGGGGTTATTTTTGTTCACACAAATCAAACAAACTGTACGCCGGTATCAAGACCTATCTACATAGGTACACACATTAATCCGTAAAGTGAAGCCAAGCGTTGGCTCCCCATTAATTCCAAAAATACCGCTGTGGACCTCCCAACAATCCTACTTACCAGCCAAGTTCCCAATCCAAGGGCGGGAATTTCCTGGCCGTTATTGAATTTAACTGTCGGAACTTTCGAGGCTGCCATCGTGAATTTACTTATTCGAACCACCAAAATGTGTACCCACTTAAAAGCCAGGTGAAATAAAAAGCCGCTCTCTACAGACAAAACGCTGTTTGTCGTTCACCCTAAGCCGAGTTCGGTACGCGAATGATGATGGATGAAAACCAAACCAACGTATGAAGGTACCTATCTACCTATACCGCATCAACCGCGGCGGCCGAGTTCGCTTGAATTCAAGTCAAGCGTTGTTGTTTCCCATTGCAATTAGGTACCGTGTGGCCTGGACGAGGGGGGACGTTTTTTTTTATTACACATTCACAATCACATTCGCGATCGGGGAGCTGTTAGCATAGACTATTGGATTTTACTTCTGCCATGTATTAAAATACCAAAATTCTTTTTTTAAATTTTATTACTTAGTTTGATATAAATTTCTAATATTTTTTTAAAAATTTTATTGTAAAAACATTCTTTAGTAGCCAAAGTTCCATAAAATAGGATATTAAAAGCTTACTCAGGCTGCATGTAGCCTTCTATTCAGCTTAATTTTTAAGTGAATTTGGACAGCTTTTCTCTGAAACTACGCTACATTTTTTATTGAAATTTTGCACAGTGATTGTTGAAATATGAAGCTAGCATGTCTAAAGTTTTCGAAAAGTTCTATCGATGAGATCAAAAGTTACGCGAGGTGCAATATTTCAGGCATGAACCTTGAAATGCGATTTCTATTGAATTTTGGACGAATGTTTCCATAAGAAAATCATACTCTCTGTTTAACAACCAGTAAATCTATTTCAATCGAAAAATCATAACAATATCGCGAGATTCTGATTTCAAAACACAAATGGATCATTTATTCCATTTTTTCATTTTCGTAGAATTACTGTTTCTCAGGCCACACAAATTCCAGAAAGCTCCAATTTTGTGTCATAATAGTGTGATAGTTGATCTATCTAACGCAAAAAAATTTGATCAAAAAATATCATCAGAGTAAAAAGTTATGAACGTTCAAAGTCGAAGTGACAGTGCGCGTGCATCCAATTTCTATACAATAATGAACGGTGCTGTATCAGTTCTAGAAATTATAATTTTGTTTCCGGCTGAAAAGGGAAAAGAAATACCGTGAAAGCACCAATGGCCGCGCAGTACCAATGGCCGCGCACTTTCAACTTTAATCATAATTTTCTCCGGAATTCAACAACGAAAATTTCTATGTTTGGCATTTTCTGATACCTATGCTATGTATCTTTCACTTGCCATACTAGAAATAAATTTATTCTGCCTTTTGAGGTCAGGAAAAAATAAAAACAAATATCGTTTTTGCCGGATGCCATTTTGTCTGTTGTCCTTAGCAAGTGAGCTATGTGGGTTCATTTTTGTAATTCAGTTTTTTGTGTTGAATTAGAGCACTTTGGCAAAAATTTTCGAACGTAAATTATTTGTGGCTGTGTAATGAATGAATTGTGAAAAAAAAGTGAACAGTTTGAAGGTTCTGTTGCGGAAAAAATGACAATTTTGTTATGCACGGCCATTGGTACACTTGATTTTTTTAATGTTTCTATCCCCGCGCACGGAAAGTCTTCTAGGGTAAATGATCTTGAGCGGAACTAGTCGAAATCTGATCTTGAGCGGAACCATTTACTTTTCCTAAGATCTAGGCAATGATTGTTTATTAATCTTATCAAAATGTTGAAAAAACACTTTTTCAAGATCTTTTCATACAAGCACTGACATTTTTGCTAAAATTTATTAACTGAAATAACACAGAAAGAAAAATGTAAACTTACATTACACTTTTTCGTATCATCGCCGCAGAAAATATGAAAAAGAGTATAGCATCTTGACATTTGCGATGAAATTAACTTGCAATTTCATGTAAATATCAGTGTCACAACCTTCGTCCGTATTTTGTTGTAATTGTTCGTGTGCTGTTTGCTTCTGATCCAGTTGGAACCTTCTCCCGGACGTGAAGGCACGGAATTATTCAATAAGGTAAGTGAAGATTTATTGAAATACCTTTTTGAGAAGCAATTACAACGTCGATTAACTTGTTCCATTTGTTGTTTTTCAGAAATTCGACAGCATTCGATATCCTCCGGCACCTGTCATCGTTTCCGTCGCTTAGAGAATCGGAAAACATCAACCGGCGTTTCGAAACAGTGAATAGTTTCAGTGTGTAATATTCAATTTGTTAACTTGTTCATATTAGCTGTAGTATTTGTGTTCGAAAATAAATGTATTGTAAACGAGAAACTCGATTTTTTTTTCTTATTGGATAAATAGCCATACCAAAGAGTGACATTGGAAATGTAAACCTACAGTAAACAAAGCAGTTGAATGCGATGGGAAGTTTACATGAATCAAGCAGTGTTGTTGCGTGTTAATACCCGATTCCTTTCTACCCATGCTATCGCATGTAATGTTACATGGATTTTTCTAAGTGTGAATGTTATTAGAAGATTTAAAAACCCACTCATTTCTGCTGCAAATTTCATCAAATTACGCTGATTTTGAACGTCAATTTATGTCACCCTTCACCGTTATAAACTAATTCTTAATGAATAAAATGGTAGAAAAACTTATAAAAAAGCATTACTCGGGTTTTTGCAACAAGTTTTCTATCAAAATATCAATTTATGGCGAAGTTTTTAAAAGTAAAATATGATCTTGAGTGGAACCATCTTCGATCTTGAGCGGAACTACTAGCTTCCGAAATAAACCGCTAGGTGCGCTGCCTTATGCCTAATGTCTCACACGCGATTTTAACCCCTGAATGTATGCAGCACCTTTGTATATTTTTTATTGTATCAGCTTAAGGAAAGAAAAGATATAAAATTAAGTTCGAATGGAACAAAAATTAATAAATTGGTGTAACAGCGTACCAAAGGCACAAAAAAAGTTTATTTTTTGTTGGTACAAGAAATGTGTTTTTTATTCATTCTTTCAGAGGGACGACGGGAAGGAGGAGGAAGGCTTGCATACATATTTTTGGCATAATTCGAGAACTAATGAAGCCAACAAAGTTAAGTCATTATTTCAGAATAAGAATCAATCTTCATTGCCATTACTATTCGTACTTTAAGAAGTATCTAGCTTTCATTTAAAGAGGTTGTTTTAGAAGTTGAAATTCCAATTGAAAACGATTTACTACCTAATAAACTAAAACTCAAATTGATTTTTACACGCATATTCCTTCACATTTCACGAAATTTTGAGGAAACTTTTATTTTATAACTTTTTTTTTTATATTTACAGATTTCATAGATTTTTTGAATTTTGAATGGATTTCCATAATTATAATTATTTGGTTTCTTACTTTGAATTAGAAAAGTATGAAAAGATTTCCATCGTAAACTGATTTTTTCCAAATGAAATATAAAAATGACTCTATTTATCATTAATTTCTTATGAAATTAAAGGAATAAAGGGAATAAAAAAACACAAAAACAGATTTTTTTCTCAAAAACATTGATTTAGAGCAATGTACAGTTTTTTTTTTGAAAAATCTGTAATTTAAGGCACCTTCTTTTGTATTATTGACTTTGTCGTTGACTTCAAAAGATGTTCGGGACAAAATGACCCTAAACACGCACATTCAAATAATCAATCAAATATACTAACGAATTTAATTTTTGAGATTAAAAAAACCAAAATTTGAGTTTAGAGAATCGATTCTTTCAAAATAGGATACAGTGAATCAAAGTGAAAATTTGACTTCTTTAAGGTGGAAATAAATTTGAACGGATATTTTGAGAACAACTTTGGAACGCTAAGTTTCATTTTTTACGTAAAAACATTAATTTTTGAACTTTAAAATCTTCAAAGATGAAATTTAATTGAAGTTTTCTCAGTTACACAAGTATTAGGAATAAGAGCTATTAAAGATGTTGACAGAAGAAAATGGTTCCGCTCAAGATCATATTTTAGTTCCGCTCAAGATCAGCGTAGTTCCGCTCAAGATCAGAATTCTTACTTCAGTAAAACAGCTCTAGAGTTATTAGGATTTACTCTAAAATTTTCTAAAAATCATCATTAGCAAGCAGAAACCAAGATCTTTCCGCTGAACCGAAAAAAATTTTGATCGGATATAATCCATAGCCTTACCGCTTGATCAACTTATCCGAGTTGCGTAGAATCGAGCCAATTAGTTCCGCTCAAGATCATTTACCCTAGTATTTATCAGCAGTTAAACGTAGAGAAGTTTCTTCGGAAGTTCACAAAAGTTGCATAAGATTCACAGGTAAGCTTTCCAATCAATGTTTTCCATCATATAACCGGCTGAAAAAACACAATTTTTAAAAACAATATCAGAAGAAACGATTATCTAATGAAAATGGCTACAAAGTGTTGGAAATTTGAGGTTAGATAGCAATTCTGATCTGTTTAGTTTTAGTTGGTCAATTTTTCCGTGGATTTTCAGACAGCACGCCGAATGTGTGATGATTTATCGGAATCGGAACCGAAAACATTGTTCCAAAACATCTTCCGGCAAAATAATGCTCTGTAAAAATGGCGTCTCATACAAATTCAGCACCAGACTAGTTTCACAAGCAATGGAGACAAATCGGTGTTTGATGTGTGAATCATAAAATGCCTTACCTGAGAATATTCACAATGAGCCTGAGAGCCATGTAAATAACATTTTAAACTGTTAGGATACCTTATTTACTGTTTAAACCCTAATTAAGACGTGCGCGGCCATTGGTACACTTGTGAGCGGCGATTGGTACAAACAACATATGCGTGCGCGGCCATTGGTGCACCGACACTTGTTACAAAATCCCGTTTTTTGTGGCGTTGCAATGAAAAATTTCTCCCTTTTAAATTTTTCCCTTAAAGTACGTAAGTTTTACTACATGTGAGTGCTTTTCTTTCCAGAATCGCACAAAACATAATTTTTGTACGGCACAAAGAACATCCATCATAGCTTAAATGCGCGGCCATTGGTGCTTTCACGGTATAAGCATCTGGACTAACAAGGTAAGGTGCACAGAAGTTTCAAACACGCGCCAAGTTATGCGGAAGTTTATTGTAATCGCTATATGTATAGGACTAACAAATATCTTTTAAATTATAAACCATTCAAACTCGTTTGAGGATCGAAATAAGACTAAATAAGCGAAACTAATTTGATTCCCTCGAGTATTCAGCTATACATGATCTCTATAAGGTAACTTGTTTAACCCCTGTGTGCGTTGCAAAAAACTTATTTACGAAAAACTAAAATCAAATGTTAAAGAAAATCTTTTCTTAAGGAGTGTATCGAAAATAAGTTATAAACACATTTTTTTCATTGTATTGATTTTATTGATGATTCAAACAAAGAAACAGTTCGGAAGTGTTTGAAAAAGCTTATTCTTACAGTTTATAAAAGAAATACAAGTAAAAAAGTTATTATTGGTAATATTCTCGGACTTTCGACTTGACGCGTTTCATTAGGTTTTGTACAGCTGATTGCTCACACTTCTTGGCCGCAGCGTTCCAATTTTTCTTGTAAACCGCCATGGTCCTGTTTGCCTTACCATCCTTCTTGAAAAACTCTCTTGACGATAGCCCAATATCGTTCTATGGGTCGAAGCTGGGGGCAGTTTGGTGGGTTAATATCTTTCTCAATGAAATCTACATCGTTATCCTCAAACCACCTAAGAGTGGATTTAGCGTGGTGGGCTGACACCAAATCCGGCCATAGCAATGGTGGAGTCGTATGTTCCTTATATAGTGGCAGCAACCTTTTCTGCAAGCACTCCTTTTGGTAGATATCGGTATTTATTGTTCCTTTTGTAAAGAAACTCGCCGATTTCAATCCGCAGGAGCAGATTGTCTGCCACACAAGCACTTTCTGGCCAAATTTTTGCACCTCAATCGACTTCTCGTGGTCACTCACAAACTCCCCAATAGCTGCAGTGTAGAATTGTGGTCCCGGAAGAGTACTGGAATCCTCTTTTACATAAGTTTGATCGTCCATGAGAATGCACGCATCTGGCTTCTGCAAAATCCGATGATACAGCTTCCAGGCTCTGGTTTTGGCTCGTGATTTTGTCAGCCGTTTGTTTGGACACTTTCTGCTTCTTGTATTTCTTCAGGTTTTTCCGCTTCTTAATTCCAGGGTTGCTAGCGATTTTTGGTTTTGAATTTCCAAAGTTTTTCCCGGTTTTTCCCAGATTTTTTCCCGGTTATAAATGATGATTTTTCCATTTATTATACTTGTTTTTTAATATGAAATCATGGTGAATAAAAAAATTCAATGTAAAGGTTGGTGATGAATAAAAAAATTCAATGTAATTACTAATAATTGTATCCCCAAACTTGTCAACCGGTTAGAAATCATGACAAATACTTCGGCGTCTTTTAACACGTTGTCTTTTCCTATCAAATTGACAGGTTTTCATATTTTTTTAAAACAAATTTAACAAATTGACATCTTTTCGTTGTTTTGCTTCACAATTTTGCAAAAAAAAGTTCAGTTAAATTGATCTTGAAACTATAATGAACTTTTCAGCCACTGTGAAATTTTCTAGAATTTTTATAGAATTCTTGAAAACTAAAAGTATAGTTTATATAGAAATATGTAAAAAATATACATTGAAAAATAATACCAAATCAGTTTGTCAACTTGAATGGGGATTTGTCTTACAAAACTCAAAATCATCAGATTGCAGGAAGTTATTTTCTGAATGCAGTTATATTTTTTTGTACTAATCCAAAGACATGTTTTAGAAAAAAAATTGTTTATCCTCCCAATACAAAACAATGAATAATTTTAGTAATGCTCTAGTCATTTGAACCAAAGATTCATGAAAATATAGAAAAACATGTGTAAGACAGGGCTGAACTTAACTCATTTGAATGTAAAAAATTATTTAGTATCATGGTTAAAAAATTAGATTTCAATAGGAGCGTTCTTTGATACAATTTTTACATAAGACATATATCTATCTATGCTTGAATTTAAAACTAAACACTTGCGGCGATATAATACTTCGTTTCTCAGGACAATTCAAACAAATTACACAACAACAACAACACCATTGAAAAACTTTTTTTCCTGGGAAAAAAGAGGTGTAACTCTGCTGAAAAAGGTCTCACGCTGCCTAATTATTTGCTTCTTGCATAAAATAATTTAACTTTGGGGGTTCTCGTAAATTAAATAATTTAATGAAATTTGTATATCGAACACTGAATCATAAGCTTGAAACCACTATAAGTGAGGGAACAGCACAAAACCTCTTTAAACGAGAGTGTAAAACCATTATAAACTAAAGTCATTTTCCTGACTAGCCCAAGGAAATTAGAGGAAACAACAGTTTTGTATTGAAGTTTTGACACCAAAAGGATGTTGGGATACCAAAGAGCAAATATCCACAGTTCCATATTGAAACTCTCTCGAGAAAACTTCGAACTGATGCATCAACTAGTTTCTTATAAATCAGTGGATTTTTATTAAATACTCATCGAATAGCTGCATTTCTAGATCACTTTAATGCATATGTAGTTTGCTGACCCTCTATTAAAGAGAACCTGCACGCTCCTTGTTTTAAACTCAAAATTAAGTAGTTTTGGTTCAAAACAGCACTTCAGTTGCAGCCCTCAACTTTGAGTAAGACTGAGCAAACGCAAAAACTAAGTTCTGACTGGCATACTCAAACCTAAGTTCGAAAGCGAGTTCCATTTTTTGAACTTTCTTTATGCCTATATTCGTAGCTACCCAAAATGCAGTTCTCGCAGCCGAACTCGCTAAGTGCTTTCAGTTCAACACACGCGAGGAGAGTTCAATTTTTAGTTCATTAGATCGATCTCAGTTTTGCTCCTTCGCCGAAGGAAAAATGGGATTAGTTTGAGTTCGCAATTCGAACTTCCTTTTGAACCATCGCAAGGAGGAAAAAAGGAACTCAACTTTAGTTCATACAATCGAACTATGATTTGACCACGGTCAAACAGCACTTCAGTGGCAGCCCTCAGCTTTGAGTTTGATTGGGCAATAGCGAAACTAAGTTCTGACAAGCATACTCAAAACTAAGTTCAAAAGCGAGTACCATTTTTTGAACCGT
This sequence comes from Uranotaenia lowii, assembly GCF_029784155.1. Lineage (NCBI taxonomy): Eukaryota > Metazoa > Arthropoda > Insecta > Diptera > Culicidae > Uranotaenia > Uranotaenia lowii. Next base: position 432,004,735 of record NC_073692.1, read on the forward strand.
TTTTTATGCCCTTGTTCGTAGCTACCTGAAATGCGGCTCGGCAAAAATGGCACGAATGGGATTAGTTTTGAGTTCGCAGTTCGAACTGCATTTTGAACAATCGCGAGGAGGAAAAAGGGTACTTAACTTTAAGTTCATAGAATCGAACTATGTTTTGAACCTCGGTCGTACTTAATTTTGAGTTTAAAAAAAGGAGCGTGTGGTTAAGTTAAAAACCTCTTAAAGCGAGAAAAAAAAAAGTTTAGTCGATTGTTTACTAAGAACGAAAATAAGCGTTTATGAGATAAATCTATGTCGAGACTGTCCAAAATCACTCTTAAATTTAGAAATAATACTAAAACGTTTTGAAATTCCGTAAAAGAAATTCAAACATGACCATTTTCCCGGTGAGGGGCCGAAATTCCCGGTTTTTATCCAGGTTTCCCGGTCTAACGATGAAATTTCAAAGTTTTTCCCGGTATTCCCGGTTCGCTAGCAACCCTGTAATTCGCTGTACCATTCCGATCGATGTCCTAGCTTTTTTGCCAAATCCCGTATGGACATCGATCGATTTCGGTTGATGAGGTCGATTACCTTACGGTCCAGATTTGGGTTAGATGGTCCTGGTTTTCTGCCTCTTCCTGGCAAATCATCGAACGTATAGTGTTCCCCGAACTTGTGATGGATTTTACGCTCGCCGGATGAATGCCGAAACGTTTCGCCACTTCATTCATCGAGATGCCCTTCTCTCGCATCCAAGTGTACACACGAATTTTACCTTCTTTTTTTAGTCGCGACATTTTGGGAAAAACGAATGTTTCAAACGTAAACAAAGCGCTGGTTCACTCTTGACAGATCAAGATGCTACATACAGGTGAGCACAGTTGTGCGCGTTCACGCGTTAGTAAGTAGAAGGCCCAAATATGCTTATAGTTAATTTTCGATACACTTCTTAAATAAAAAAAACTTTATTTTATATCCATTTAGTGTTGGGTTCAAATAAAAGTTTTGAATTGCAAAATCCATCCGTTTTTCCGCTCTAGCAGAAAATGTTGGTTGCAGTTATCTTAAAATAATAGAACATTAAATTATGATTCGTGGGCATTATCTGTTTTCATAATATGTGCTCAATTTCATTTGCACAGCACTTGAAAATTCCCAAAATGAAACATCATCGGGAAGCATTTCTACCGCAAACTGAAACGCGAAGCAGGAAGGATTGGGTTGATGATTAATACGTCCAAGACGAAGTACATGCTGGCCTGCGGATCCGAGACCGACCGAACCCGCTTGTCCAGTAATAACAAGGTCACGATCGACGGCAACGAGCTGGAGATAGTCGAAGACTTTGTCTATCTCGGCTCACTGGTGACCGCAGACAATGACACCAGCCGTGAGATCCGGAGGCGAATTATCAGCGGAAGTCGTGCCTACTATGGACTCCACAAGCAACTGCGGTCGAGAAGACTTAGCCCTCGCACAAAGTGTAACCTGTATACGACGCTTATTAGACCGGTTGTTCTCTACGGGCACGAGACATGGATATTGCTCGAGGAGGACCTGCGTACACTCGGAGTATTCGAGCGACGAGTGTTAAGAACCATCTTTGGCGGCGTACAGGAGAACGGAATGTGGAGGCGAAGGATGAACCACGAGCTCGCGCGACTCTACGGCGAACCCAGTACCCAGAAGGTGGTGAAAGCTGGCCGGATACGCTGGGCGGGACATGTTGCGAGAATGCCGGACGACTGTCCTGCAAAACAGGTGTTCGCTACGAATCCGGTAGGAACAAGACGAGCGGGGGCGCAACGAGCGAGGTGGTTAGACCAAGTGGAGCGTGATCTGGCGAACGTGGGGTGCCCGAGAAATTGGAGAACGGTTGCCATGGACCGAGTGAATTTTAGGAATTATGTTCGTCAAGTTATGTCGTAAGACGGAATACTATGTAAATAAAATAAAATAAACGGGCAGCATTTCCGGAACCTGATTGTTGAAGAAAGTAAAAAGAAAAGTATAAACAAATTTTTTTGGTTATGTTAAATTCATCACAACTTACGTTCCAACACATATATTTCCCATCAAAGTAAAACTTCATAATTGCTCTGTAGAAGTAACAACCCAAGCAACCCAAGCAGTTCGGATTGCACTGAACAAAGGTTCCAAAGGGAATTGATACCGAATTTTCTCGAATGCGAACATGATAGTTACAAAAACTTCCTCAAATAGCCTTCCATGGACTTGAAGTTCCAAGAAGTTCCTCAAATAGCCTTTTTTGTGACATGTCAATCGCATCCATTAGTATAGAAGTTACAAACTGGGTCTCAAATAGCCTTCCATGGACTTAAAGTTACAAGAAGTTCCTCAAATAGCCTTCTTTGGCTTGGGAACTCACCCTAGAGTTGAACATGACACAAACAAGTGTAACACATTGTGAACCATTATAATACCATTTAATCTTCAAAAATTTTTAAATGAGAAATACATAAATGCCAAAAAAAAAATATATGAAATGAAAATACACAAAATAACAATAGAAAATGTTTTTTTAGATAGTCCTAGTAAAAAACAATAGGCTATACTAAACAAAAACTAAGGTCAAAAAGGCGCATAAGCATTCTTATGAGTAATATGTGGTGATATGTGATATGGAGCAAATTCTGATTCATTATAAGAGTTCGTTCTAAAACATTTCATACCTATAAATATAAAGCCATGCGATCTAGATTCCGATGGATTTTCGATGATAAAATTCTCACTTGCTCTCCTTTTTTGTAACAATTTATCTTCAGTAGTTGATAAAATAAAGTTCAACTTGTTGAAAAACCTTTCTGATGCAGCCAAATATCGCTTGATTAATTTATTTAATCAATTCTTGGAGCCTAGGATTGCCTTGCTTTGCTGTCTTCAGAGATACAAATGGCGTACGACAAACGTGAGCAAATGGCTTCAGTGTTTCTAGACATATAGGAGGCTTTTGATGCAGTCTCAATAGAAGTTTTTCTCAGACAAGTTGCACTCCCGAGGTCTGCCTCCTCTATTGAACAACATCATATACAGCTTGCTTTGTGAGAAACATTTGAACTTTGCTCACGGAGATATTGCAGTTAGAAGAACCTCTTACATGGGCCTCCCGCAGGGTTCATGTTTAAGTCCACTTTTGTACAACTTTTACGTAAGTGACATCGACAGTTGTCTCTCTGAAGGCTGCACTCTAAGACAACTTGCAGATGACGGCGTGGTGTCTGTCACAGGATCTTCCGAGTCTCATCTGCACAGACCTTTACAAGATACTTCAGACAGATTGTCTTCCTGGGCTTTTGGGGCTTGGGATTGAGTGTTCCCCTCAGAAAACGGAGATGGTTGTTTTCTCTAAGAAACATAGACCTGCTTTACCTAAGCTTCAAATCCTAGGCAGAACGATCGCTTTCTTCTGTATCTTGGGGTTTGGTTTGATTCCAAGTGTACTTGGAGAGCCCATATTGAGTATCTGAAAGGAAAATGCCAACAAAGAATCAATTTTCTCCGATCAATCACTGGCACCTGGTGGGGTGCCATCCAGAAGATCTTTTGAAATTATATCTAACAATTATTCTCTCAATGACGGAATAAAGTAGCTTCTGTTTCCAGTCAGCTGCCAAAACTCACCTCATCAAACTCTCGTTTATGCATGCTATATGCTCTCAACACACAACACGAGTCTTGAAGTTTTGGCAGGTATACTCCCACTAAAAGATCGATCCAAATTATTATCACTCCGATTCCTCATCAGGTGTGAGATCATGAACCCATTGGTGATCGTAAAGTTTGGAAGGCTACTTGAGCAAAATTTTCAAACCAGATTAATGTCTCTATAACATGTCCGATTGAACTGAAATTTAGCATAGGTCATTTATGGCCCAATAAACGAAATGAACACTAGACTGAGTCAATTTGAGGTCATTTGGACTTTTCTGTTTATATGGGAAATATAGGTACATTTCCTCCTGACTACAAAACATCAAACATTTACGCGGCATCGGGGATATTCTCACATTTTCCCAATTGAGCTTTTCCGAAAGCAGGTATGAAAAGCTGAAAAAACCTTGTTGTCGTAATTTTTCTTCATCTATTATTAAGTTCCTATCTTTCAACAACAGTTCATCAGGAACAGTTCAAAATTTCAGCGATAGATTATTCAAAACTATTATTAAATGCTCAACTCGGTAATTCTTAGCGATAGCATATTATGGCATCACACATGGTCGGACCACGTGGTAAAGTTGCCTTCCCAAGATACAGAACTTTGTTGATCGTTAGGAATACAAAATGGGTATACCTGTAAAGAAACAGTTAAAAAACAATGTTAAGTCTTAAAATTATTGACAAGAAACAATGATTTCATTGACAGTTAGAGGTAATTATAATTATGCTTCGAGTAATTCATTCAAAAAATGTAAGAATTAAGTTATTTAAAATCTTTTTTTTAAATCCTCGACTATTTCGTGATTTTCACAAAAACCGTTCAAGCGTAACATATTCTAGTGAAATGACTGAACGTTTTCCTGTTGAATTGTTACAAAATTTAATTATTTAAAAGTTTTATTATCATTCGTTCGACCTATGGAAGAAAAACAGCTTGAACGTGTATAGGCACCACAGCTTATGCGCATGCCGCGCTCCGACTCCGATGACTCGTTCGCAAATCTTTGCTTTTTAGAAACACCGGCATCGGCGGCATATGAACTGTCTGGAAGCTTTGGGGGAGAACAGTCTCATTCGTCATCTGCTAGCGTTCGGAAGTATCTTTTCCGCTGTCCGACTACCGTTTGTGTGAGTGTATTTGCAGAAAAAAAACCGGCATTCCAACCATTCGAGAGGCTACCCATCGAGGCTTGATATAGTATTAGCTGACTTTACGAAAGGTAATTGTTTAATCTATTGTTTTATAATTGTCTTTCGCCATGTTTTTTTTTCTTTATTGCTGTCGCTGCATTATGTGGTACATTTTTCCTCATTTCACAACCTCCTTCGATTTCTTCATTAACACATAATTACTAAGTCAATCGATTTTCTTCAAATAGAGTAAGGTGGGGTAAAAGTACGAGTCGGGTAAAAGTACGTTTTGAGATTATTACAAACCGAAAAAAGTAAAATTCAAAACTCCGGCGTGGATTGATAGTGATTTGGACTGCCTACATCCAGACATAATTTTTATCTGGAAAAATTGAAATCACTCCCAAAAATGAGGTAAAGCAGATTTTTTGCCCAAATGATGTAATATTTAAAATAACGGCAAACATGTTTGAGTAATCAAAATTCTGGCTTTCAATGAAAGTCTTAAATTATCTGTTTAGTTGTTTTCAACCACTAGCAAATGCCGAAGAGAGAATTTGATTAATATGTCTCCGTTTTGCACAATAAACTGTGAATCACAAGAAGCCTTGAAGGGGCAAAAGTACGAACTGCAAATGGGGCAAAAGTACGAATGATATACAGGGTCTACTGAAGCAAATCTGAACGGAAAGTTTTAACTTCTTTCTAAAATTCACTGGGAACAGCAGCGCATGTTTTTGATTCTACAAAGACTTGCTTGCGCGAAAAATTGCTCAAATACGATGAGAACTGGATTACGTAAACCTGTTGAATATGGAAAATTATTGGAGAGCTCCAAATTCGCGCAGGTTGTTCCCCCATGTATGGGATTTGTGTCAAAAGCGAACACAGAAGTTACTGCTGTAAGCAAGATTGATATAAAATAATTTTACTTCTGACTTCATGCAGAATTGTGGAATTTTGAATGGTCGTACTTTTACCCCACGTCATTCGAACTTTTGCCCCAGAGGTGGGGTAAAAGTACGTTTCGATAGCAGTTAGGCATTTTCACTACTGCTATCAAATGCGACGATCGATTATCTTCGTAATTTTTTAGAAGAGAGATAAAAGTCTAAGGAATCCAATGCTGTTCTTGGTTTTTTGGAAAAACAACTGCAAAATTTTCCAAAAATGGGATAGCACTAAGGTCGTACTTTTACCCCACCATACTCTATGGATTTTCTGGCTAATGGGTTGCTATGATGAACCACAACCTAAGTGCCATTGTTGTAGCCAAGGGACTCGAGGCAAAAGTTTTGAGATCACTTGAAGTGAAAACCATTCCTCTCAAGTTGGGTTTTTTTTTCGATAGTCGCATACCTTTGCACCATGGCAGCCAAAGAGTGTCGATAGACAGACAGCTAGTTGTTGGCAGGAAGTAGCAATTATTGTACCATTTTTACTATCCACTAGCTTTGCGGGACGATCGCAGCGATTGCTCTCGAGCGCTAGTTGCCATTTTGTTTGCAATAAGCTGTCGCGGTTTGTGCCTTTTGCTAAAACAGCACGTCACAGTCAAAGTCATTGATGGCGATCTATCGTCGAAGCTTCTAGATTCTGCTTCAGCTCACGAGAGAAGAAAAGCAAAACATCTCGCACAAAATGATCAATGTACCCTTTTATGGGTTTCGAACTTTTTCTAACATTTAACTGATAACGTTAAACCAGACATTGATCGAAGCAACGAAAAAAAGAGTTCTCACGGTTCAAGGCTAAACCGAAACTGGTTCACATGCAAGTAATTTTTGACATACATTGGTAGTAAATATTACACGACCGCATACCGGCCAAATCATATGGTAAACCGGCTATCGAAGTGAAATGGAAACACCGGGGCAAGACCGCCGAGCGTGATGATTAATCGCGAGAATACGGTGGAAAAAAAAAGTTCAAAGTAATAAAAAAGACCGGTTACGCTATCTGTTGTGCGAATGCTTCGAATCACGAATAGAAACACCGTAAACTTGCACTTTCCAAAGCACTTTTTTTTTCTTGCTCATACATGTAAGGTTCATCAAACCGTGTTGGGAGAGTACGGTGATTTCATTACCAAGGCAGCCATCTAAAACAGCTGGTCCGTGACTGGAAGTTTACTGCCTATCACATCGGTTCGCATAATTACGCAATTCGATGCAACAACGGTGGACGCGAACAAATTGTAAAACCTACTGATCCAAAACGGATGCATGGAAGGGATGGAACCAAGAGAAGTGAAGGGGAATCGAAAACCTGTTCCCTGGCTAGGAACAGATACGATGACACAGCGTTAATTTGATGTTAACACGTGTTCGATTGCAATAGAATAAATTTTATGAAATGATGATGGCAAATTATCACAAATTGGTAATACTCCTTCATCAAGTTAAAATTAATATTCTTGTTGTTCAAGAAACAATCAGTAAAAAGAGTCAACAGTGGTTTCAAGATTCTGTAAAGACTGTTTTAGCTTGAATCAGACCTAGATGAAAAAAAAAATGCAAATTTCAATTACCTAACTAGAATTCCATATCTGAATTGAATCTTTTATAGAAAAGTGCCTATGTGTTACGTATATTCAGCTAGGAATAAATCAAGTGCTAATTCACAAAATCGTGTCCTTGGATAATTTAAGAGTAATTTGTAATAGGAAAATAATTTCTTTCACTTCGCCCCATATTTTTCTAGCATTAAAACATCTTCATCATGCCAGTCCCAGAGCTCCAGAAGCCAGCGCCCAAGTTCGCCGGAACCGCCGTCATCGATGGTGCGTTCAAGGAGATCAAACTCGAAGACTACGCCGGCAAGTACCTGGTTCTGTTCTTCTACCCGTTGGACTTTACCTTCGTGTGCCCGACCGAGATTATCGCTTTCTCGGATCGCGTAGAGGAGTTCAAGAAGATTGGCTGCGAGGTGATTGGAGTGTCGACCGATAGCCACTTCACACATCTGGCCTGGATTAATACCCCACGCAAACAGGGAGGATTGGGCAGCCTCGGAATCCCCCTGTTGGCGGACAAATCGATGAAGATTTCCCGCGACTACGGAGTGCTGCAGGAGGAGAGCGGAATTCCATTCCGTGGCCTGTTCATCATCGACGGAAAGCAAAACCTGCGACAAGTGACCGTCAACGATCTGCCCGTAGGACGCAGCGTCGATGAGACCATCCGTCTGGTGCAGGCATTCCAGTTCACCGATGAGCACGGTGAGGTTTGCCCGGCCAACTGGAAACCCGGTTCGAAAACCATGGTCGCCGATCCACACAAATCCAAGGAGTATTTCGACGCCGCTAACTAAATCAGAAGCTACTAGGTAGTGATAAGTGTAACACCCAATAGTTGAGCATAACCAGTACTGACACTAAACCAACTACATTCTTGTAATAGGCCCTATACATTGGGCATTAAATGTTTCGTTTGTTTTCATACGCAAATCAATCTAAACGTTAGAAAGTTAAGATCCACAACCAGCCTGGAGCTAGAAGTTTTAAAAACTCACAAAAATATCTGGAGCAAGTGTGCCGTTGAAAATCTCTGTGAGCAATAAAGAAAAAGTATTGTTTTCTACACCTTACGTTATTTGTTTTAATTTGCGCACTAAATTTTAATTTTGTGAAAGAAAAAACCAAGGAAACATTGATAACGATGTTTTTTTTACAATTCGTTTATTTGAAACGGCTCGTACCGTAGGTTTCAAAGAGCCAATGTCTGGTGTGTGTAATTACATTTTAAAGTTTTCGATAGATTTAGATATAGTGAAAAAGAAAGTAGTAGTTATAAACGGAGATCAATAGCCTTGAGAAAGAGGTAGATTTCGAGCATGTAATCAATGTCTATCGCAGCTAATACATCTCTCACTGGGGTGTTGGGTGGTTTTCCTCGGGCCCGAAGGGAGTCTATTAAATTCGCCCTGGCGACAAGGTGGTCCTCACACGACCAAACAATATGCTCGATGTCATGGTAACCTTGACCACAACCACATAAAATGCTGCCAGCAAGATTAAAACGATAGAGTAACGCGTTTAAGGAACAATGATTGGACATGAGACGGGAAAATACTCGAAAGATAACGATGTTCTCCATACAAACATCCGTCCAAAAAAGAATGAAATTGTCTGTTTGGCGATAATGAACTTCATTTTCAAACCGGCACCATTTTTGATCGCGTGAATCGATTTCGATGAAACTTGGTCAGGTACTAGATCAAACATTTTTACGTTTTTGGACCAAATTTCAAGATTTTTCAAAGAAAATTGTCATTGATACAGCTAATATAGTGAAGCAATTCACAATTTCTCTTTTTTTACTAGAATACTTTATTTATTTATTATTATTAAATCAACAGATCATATATTAATTCAAATGATATTTAAAAATTAAGAGACTAACTACAAATACAAATCTACACTGTACTTTGAACACTAAGAATTCTTCTTCGGAAAATAACCCTCGAAACGCCAAAATCAAAATGCTCTGAGAAGCGATTAAAAGTTTTGATGACGCCAAATATTGCAGAGTTGGCCCCGTAATTGTTTAGTTTAACAGGAACGAAGAGCTGAAGATCCCGATTCCTCAAACCACGAGGTCGGACGCTAAGTGGAAGAAGTGCGGGAGAGTCGATTCTTGACGAAAGCAGATTAGCGACGAAAGACGCACGAGTGACGGTCCTGCGGGCTTGCAGCGTGTCGGTGTCGATCAGGCGGCAGCGGCTTTCGTAGCTGGGAAGTCGAAAAGGGTCTTGCCAGTCTAAGCATCAAAGGGCATACCTCAAAAAACGTCGTTGGATGGCTTCGATGTAATAAGAACCGTGTTGATAATACGAGCACCAAACCGCAGAAGCATATTCAAGGATCGATCGAACCAGACTACAGTAAAGACTCTTTAGGCAGTAGATGACCTTAAAGACCTTCGTCATGCGGAAAAGAAGACCCAGGCTTCTGGAGGCCTTGTCAGCTATATAGTTGGTGTGATTCTTAAAATCCAGCCGCACGTCAAAGATCACACGGTTTAAAGGTAGGCGATTGGCATCACACCAGGAGTCAAAGAGGTTAAACTGGTTCTGCAGGAAGTTCACATCTTGGGGGCCATTGATAGAGTAGTACAGCTTCAAGTCGTCGGCATACGCTAATTTTGGTCCATCGAGAAGTTGCAGCACGTCATTGAAGTAGATTAGGAATACTAACGGCCCTAAATGACTTCCCTGAGGCACGCCTGATAAAGCTGAGAACTGCTTGGAAAAACAGTTACACGTACGAACTGTCAATTTACGTCCAGTAAGGTAACTGCGGAACCAGCCAATAAGAGATCCACAAAATACTAAACGCGCGAGCTTTCCGATGGCAATATCATGGTTCACCTTGTCGAATACGGCAGACAGATCGGTATAGATGGCATCAGTTTGGGATTTATTTGCAAAACTTTCATACACAAACGAGGTAAAGGTCAGTAAGTTAGTTGTAGTTGAGCGTTGAGGCATAAATCCATGCTGGTCGTTGGAGAAGTTATGCTTGCAGAACATGAAAATGGGATCTAAAACCACCAATTCGAAAAGTTTGGCTATAGCACACAGAGCTGAAATTCCTCGGTAATTTCATTCTTTTTTGAACGCAACTGTATATCGCCGCCGATCGTGGCCTAGAAGATAGCGTTCAAATCTTCTAAGCCCCTGAAGTCATAAGATCGAATTTCGGTTACGACACACATAGTACCCTTTCTGTGGTCTGGTGGTTTAAGCATTTGTGAGATGCTAGCCATCAGTATCCTTGACAGATATACGCCTTTAAATTAAGTAAACTAGATCTCTTCAGAGAAACATGGTGGCATGAGGTGTAACTTTTATAAATTTTATAGTGGATTCTGTTCAAATTAATTCTCGCGAGAGTGAAGTGGATGCGATGCAGTAAACGATGACCAAAACTTACTTCTCAAGATGGCTTACTAAACTTCTCTATACCTGGTTAAAGGATTTTTTCAAAAGACCCTAGAAATCGAGATTCAGAAACGTAAGTGGAGATGGATTGGGCGCACGCTGCTATGAGATGAGAACGAGGCACTTGAACGGAATCCAGAAGGACATCGAAGGAGTGGCAGACCCAGAAACTCGTGGCGGCGTGACCTAGTCGCCGAAATCCGAACTGTCGACGAGAATCTTGACTGGGACCAAGTGAAGACGCTGACTCCGAATCGTCGACAGTGGAGGTCTTTTACCACGGCCCTATGCGCCGGGCAATAGCCGCGGGATCATTAAGTAAATAAGTAAGTTTCCACCTCATTTTCTTTTCTAGCGTCTACTTCTTCAGCTAGTTCGATGGTATAACAAAAAGTTAAAAAAAATCAATTAAAATCCCATTGATGAATTTAATTGCCCTTTCAACAGCACGCGATAGATAACGCAGACGTGAGCGAAGTCTTGTAGTAAATTTTATTCATTCTTGACTTTCCTATCGTACGCGCCTTTTGATAATGACCTGCTCACGCTCTGTGTTACGTAACGAATCATGGTTGTTGTTGTTGTTATCTGCACTCACCTACATCACAGCTGACGTTCGTTGCCTGTATTCTAGCAATTGAAAATGTTTTCAGGATCAAAATTTTGAGTGTTTTTTTTTAATTTATAAAAAGTGCTTAAAAATGAAGGAACTACAGAATTACAACATACGATGAAAGCAAAAAACTTCATTTCAACTTTTTAGTTAAAATATTTTACCGCCTCCAGCTTTTTTTCAACGATGTTGACGAATAAATTTTTTGTCAGTGTTCGAACAATGGAGTCATGGAATTTCGTTTTGTTCTGTTTTGGAAGATAACATTTATGGAAATGCTGCTTCGCTTACTTTATATTTTAATCGAAAATGTAGGTGCACCGAATGACCGCATCGTCATTGGAAACATTTCAAGGAATTAGATATTTTCAGCCCGAAAGATTCTTACCTTCTTTCCAGCTTTATCAAAACTTTAAACTGAAGCCCGGTCCCATAGCCATCTGTCTTGATTCAGCATAAGTTCCGCCAAGGTGGAATCCAGCGTTCTCAGCAACTGCGTCGTCCCCCTAAAAAATTTAAAAAAATGATTCTTTGTTTTTAAATGTAACCAATATATTTCTTACCAATTTCTTGAATTCTCCTCCACCACTCGGTGGCTTAGGACTGGAAGCCAGAGCTTTCTTCAATCCGAGTTCACTCTTGGCCGGCCAGGTGGGGAACATAGCGGGATCAATGGGCAAAGGAAGTTCCTTGAAGTAGCTGTGCTTGAGCGCAACTTCGGCCGTGAGTCGTTGCTTGGGATCAAAGGTCAGTAAGCCCTGCAGAAGCGATATTCCCAGCTCACTAGTTTGATGGGCAAACCGTTTGCGCAAATTGGATACCGGATATTCAGTGAAGGTCATCTTCTGGACAGCCGGAAGCTGATTATAGCCAGGCCATATTTTCTCGTTTGGTGTGCCCAACTCTTTAAAAATGCGATTCAATTGATCAAGTTCAGTTTTACCGGGAAACAGAGCGCTCATCGCAAGAAACTCTGCGAAAATACACCCCACTGACCAGATATCGATTGGGGTGGAGTATTCTTTACAACAAAGCAGTAATTCAGGAGCACGGTACCACAAAGTGACCACAATCGAAGTGTAAGCTTTCAATGGAGAACCGTATTCACGTGCCAGTCCGAAATCTCCCACTTTGAGAATGCCTTTGTGAGAAAGTAGCAGGTTGGATGTTTTCAGATCGCGATGCAATATCCAATTGTCGTGCAGATGAGCTACAGCTCGCAACAGCTGCTGTGTAAGACATTTTACCTCACCCGGAAGGAAAACTTGTTTTTTGTGCTTCATCGTTTCCATCAGAGATTTCAAGTCATGCTCAACGTAATCCATGACGATAAATATTTTATCCATGTTACTGCCAACAACAATTTCCCGCACAGTTACAATGTTTGGATGTTGTCCCTTTAGAAGAGTATTGATTTCTCTCAACGAAGTTATCGGGAATCCTTCCTTTTCTTTTTCCATCTTCAAACGTTTAAGAGCAACAATCTCTTCAGTACGTTTATCTTTTGCTCTGTAGACCACTCCATAGGTGCCTTCCTCAATTCGATTGAGACATTGGAACTCCTCCACCGATCGGCAGCCTTGAATCCCTGGCAAATAGGGAGGGAGTTCCTCTTCTTCAATTTGCATTACAGGCGATTTTGGCTCATCTTTCTCACGCGTGTTACTCTTACGATTATCATCGGACTCCCGATCAGATCGAGGTGAATCACTTCGACTGCTTCCGTGACGTCTACGAGGACTTCTCGAACGACTACGGCTAGACAGCGAACCGGAACGCGAACGAGTTGATCGTGACTGAGAACGTGATCGATTTCGATTACGATAACGTGATATCGATCTCGAACGTGATCTTGGACTGCGGCGATCTCGGTCAGATTTTTCCAAATCTCCAACCGACAGTGGGCTTTCTGGAGCCTTTTCATCATCATCCGTCCCTTCTCTTGAATCTTCCGAACCGCTGGTTGATGAAGAAGTATCCGAATTAGTCTCGTCTTCATCATCGTCCGTTGCATCATCTTTGTCTGAATGATCGGAATCAGCTCGCTTCTTGGATTTCTTCTTCTTTTTCTTTTTGTTGCCTTCTACACTTTCCATATCTTCATCATCGTCCTCCTCTAGCAGAAGCTTGCTCTTTTTCTCAACAGGGGAGTCAGATGAGACAGACGAATTTTTCTTCTGTTCCTTCCGGATTTGTCGCCTGATTTCAAGTTCATCTCGTGCAGCTTCCTTTCGTCGAGCCATCTCTCTTTCTGCTTCCAGAAGTTTAGCTCTTCTTTCATCGTGTTCTTTGCTCTTAACTTCGGCTACAATCTTTTTCGAAGGGTTATCTTCCTCGAATTCGGGACTTTCAACCACTTCTACAGTTTCGGTAACTTCCGTGACCTCTTTTCGTTCCCGATGTCGATGATGATAGTGATGTTTTTCCTTCCGATTCTCGCTGGCATGTTCATCTGTTGTCTGCTGCTGCTGTTTACTCGAATCATATTTATTCTTTTTATTCAATAAGCGTGTTCTCAGGTCCTCCAAGAGTTTATCTGGATCATCTTTTTCAACGTCTTTCCTTCGCTCTCGATCTTTTTCGTAATATTCGCGTTCCCGTTCTTTCTTGCTTTGATAGGTCTCACGCATTTCTCCATAGAACGGATTCATCTCATAGCGGCCATCTCTCGAAGAGTGATGTCCATGATAACGTTCCTTTTCTTGAGCTTGACCTCCTGCACGGTCTCCTCTTCCACTGCGATGTTGCGATTCTTTGTTGTACCGATTTTCGCGATCCCTACTTCGTTCCCCACTGGCACTGGTGCTGGTAGCAGCTCTTGCACCACTACTGCTACTTCCAGCATAGTCCCCTGCCGGACGCCTAGAGGATGAACCGGTTTCGGCAGTAGACGTGCTATAGTGGCGACTTCCACTTCCGGATGATGACGAAGGGTGATGTCGATGATGGTCGCGAGAATGTTTTGATTTCTTTTCTCTTCGTTTCGACGAACTGTAGTAATACCGCCCTGCAGAAGATTGGGGCGGTTTGATGTCCAGCGAATCAGCCGTTTCCTCTTCACCTCCACTGAAAGAGTAGAACCAGGAAAAAAAATCGATCCGGCATTTGTTTACAATCACTTCTCAATTCTGACTCACCTGAATCTGTCCGGGCTGATTAACTGGCCATCTTCACTTTGATCACTCGCACTCATAGCGCAGATTGTACTTTGCAACTTCGATTTCCGAAATCGACGAGATTGAAACGTTAAATTTTAGTAGTTTTTATAAAAATTAACAAATTTTCAGCCGATAAAACGTTGGGAAAACGCATCGATTTCGATTTACCAAAATACGGGGGTCGTCCTAAAACTACGTCTGGCGTTTAAACTTCAAGGAAACACTGAGAAAAAATGTAAATTGAAAATTGGTAAATTTATCTGTTAAAGCGTTAAGCGAGTTCAATATCATTTTTTTTTAATTTACCATGGTTTGCAGAATCGCAGGGTCTATAGTCTTCTTCTTCTTCTTTCTACTGCTGGACCGCCTGCTGTTTGGGCCGCAGTCCAAGGGGGGAAGGGCCAGTGGCAAAGACTATATGCCCTGTTTTCATTGATTTTACGGATTAAAGGTCGATATTTGCTTTGCGTACAAAATCTGCGATTTGCTTGTAGAGCGTGATGTTTTTTGATTTGAAGAGGTCCTGGATATTTGCATATTTGCCATCAAAGTCGTACTGTGATCTCAAAGCTGTGAACCTGGGACATTCCATTATTACACGCAGCGAAAAGATTTTTTATTTCAAAGGAAAGTGCCGCAAAAACAAAGGATTTTTTCCTTTGATTTTGGGATAAATAAAAATTCCTTTGATTCAAAGGCATTTTCCTTTGTTTCAAAGAATTTTTCTTTTGAAAAAACTTTGAATCAAAATATTAATGCTTTGAAACAAAAAACAGTTCCATTTGATGCAAAATTGTTCTCGTTTGCTACAATGTAATTAATGGCGTATTTTTTTTTGATTCCGGATTTGGCTCTAAAACCGTCAGAATAAAAAAGCAAGTTTCGGGTTTCGAGTTATTCCATACGTAGGTGTGCGTGAGAACGAGCGCAATGTTTACATGCAGCTGTCATTTTGTTCTCCCTTCTGGATTTCTTCATTCGGTTCTTCACATCCGGATTGCCGTTTTTCGTGTCCGGATTGCACTGGACTGCAGATAGTACGATTTTGCTTGGCTGAGAGGTTCAAAATCGCGGCAATAATCATTTGCCCGTTCATTATTTCAACTGTTTTGTTTTCAGCCAAAAACAGCTGTTTAATGTTTTGACAACAACGTTGAGAGTATTGGTGAACTTCTCGCAAAACTGACTTTTTACTCAGGGCGACTCCGTCCCTTTTTCGAGCGAACCTAGGTTGCCTCTCGAGCAATAAATGAGCACGATGACAGCAGTTAGAGCGAACCTAGGTTGCCTCTAGTTTGCCTCCAGGTGAAAAAAAAATACGGTATAAGATTTAGATTTAAAAGGATTGGTTCATTGAACCATTTTCCTTTTATTTCAATTGGAAGAAATATTTTCTGTTGTCCCGAAGTTCCTATTAGGAATTTTGAATAATAAAAAGAAAGAATTTACATTTTAAATTCATTTTTATTCACAAAATTAACACTAACACTGGTTCACTATAATTGAATCATCCGGTCCTAATTTTGGCCTGAGGGCATTCTTCTTGGGCCTCTCAATAGACTTCTGGAAGCAGCTCCGATTGCTAGCTTTAGTGGTCATCCGACTGATGGTGATTACCGCTGAAGATCGGGCCGAAGATAATCAGACCGCTGGATTTGGGGCCGTGGTCCTGTAAAAATGCAAGAGTTTATATAAAATCTTAAATATTCACTTTTTGATTAATGGATTAACACACACTTACCATTCTTCATCCTGAATCCTCCTGAAGCTATCTCTGATTCACTAGTTTTGATTTTCAACACAACCGGACAAACTTTATTCGAAATTCGGTTCTTGCTCAATCCTAAATATCTTCTAAGTTTAAAATTTCAATTTAAAGAAATTATTCCTTTCTATTGAAAACTATTTTCTTTGGTTGAAAGAAAATTTACTTTGTTTTAAACGAAATGTGCAATTGAACAAATTTCTTTTGAATCAAAGAATGTGTTTAAAATCAAAATCCAAAATTATTCAGTTCAAAAAATTAATTCTTTCTTTCAAAAATTATTCATTTGAATCAAAACGATAGTTCATTGGTTCAAAGAAAACAGGAGTTTGATTAAAAAAACTGAATGTTTTGAATCAAAGTCAGTTTTGTTTTGTATCAAAATCCAAGTTTTCTCTGCGTGTACATGATTAGCGGTTTCTACTATACACGCAGCGAAAAGTAGTACCATTGGGTGGTATGAAAAAACCTTAGTAATTGCTTTTGCTACACTGAATCGAGCAGTCGAGCAGTCGCTTAAAGCAATTGCTTCGGTTGTTATGAATAAAGTTTTTCTTGACAGCTGTTTTCTCAGTCAGGAGCTTTTACTTTTAGAACAAGCTAGTTTGGTATGAATAAAGCTCAAATCTGAAGCAATTGCTCGACAAATCTCATAGCAATTGCTTTATTTTCTAAGCATGCTCGGTAGCAGACTTTTCCAATAAAAAATTCTTTAATAACGTCATGAACTTATCAAATTAGCAATATTTCACTTCAAAACAGTTCAAAAAGGTATTTTCAACATGGATAAAGAAAAGTCGAAGTGATAACCCAACTTTTTTCATATTCCTGTCGTTGTATAAAATCATTCGACTAAGATGACAATAAACAAATCAATTAGTAAATATTTCAAATTAAAAAAAATCCGGCTATAGTGGAAGAAGTCCCAATTGGCTCAAAGTAAGAAATAAATTGTAATAATTTAAAACATTATACAGATCTCTCATTTTTATATAATTTTTTATAATCCTAAGATTTAAAAAAAAATCTAAATTAAAATGCGCGCCTATTGCCAATTTTTTTTTTATACATCGGATTATCCCGATCCGAATACATGTGGGAGAGCTTATGATAAATATTAAAGTTAGGTCATTTTTTGTTTGACAATATTCGAATATGTATTCATTTTTCTTTAAACAACAACATACGAGCACGCATTAACAAAAAAAATCCGGTCGTTCTTACACGCACCACCCGCTTCGTCGACTTCAAGGCTACTTTAGCCGTACTTTTCAATTTTCTGATCGTCTTCTTTCATTTTACTTTAGAAAACTTCAGATTCTGCTGGTTGGATAGTTCATTTTTCGAAGCAAAAGCTATGTTCTAAGACTTTAGTACACATCCGCTAAGCAAATGTTTATTCATACCAAACTAAGCAAATGCTTTGGACTTTTGCTTTGATTGATTTCGAGCAAAGTAAAAGCTACCGAAGCAATTGCTAAACCTTATTCATACCACTAATTGAACTAAAAAATATACATCTTTGATTCAAAAACCTTGTGTACATTAAAACAAAATCCAATTTCCTTGATTCAAGTAAATTTTATATTGAACCGAACTTTTTTCCCATAAAACCAATGTTCCGAATTTTTAAATCAAAATATTTAATTTGAATTCAAAGAATTTTTTTTTAACTCAGAATCAAAGTAAAAGTTCATTGTTTTAGATGAATTTTCTTTTGAACCAAAGTAATTTTTCGTCAAACAGTCGACACATCTTCATTATTAGCTTCTGTTAGGTGAACGGGTCGGCGAGAAGCTTTCCCGACAACCAGCCAGACCTATTCATTTTCTCCGGAATCTTCCTGCCGCGCAACCACCAGACAGCACCGAAATCACAAGACGTACCCGGCGTAGGAAAGTTTCGACAGCTTTGAGAGGACAAACGACAGTGGACTCTTAGGTAGGCCTTAAAAATTAATTTAATTTCAAATAAACCGTCTAAGTAACAAAATTTTTCAGGGCAATCATTCATCAAACTAATTGGAAGAGGTAACTGTATACCGACTGTTCCGGTCCTCCAACTATGCGGTTGCAATCGCTTCGGGCCGATCCAAGAAGACTCAACATCTGGCGCCGAAACCCTTCATCAGTTGTTCGGGTGCAAACAAACATCGTCCAGTAAGTACTTTTCATGCAATGTATGCAAATAATTTTAATTTTTTTAATTGCATTATATTTAGCTTAATGTCGTTTTTTTAAAGCTTCATAACAAACCGTATTATGTGTTCTCTTCTTTGTTTTCAGATGAACCGGTTCAAGAACTCTTATCCTGTGGAAAATCGATAATCTAAATGAAGTACTTTAAGAGAAATAAAATGTTTTTATTATAATTGATTTCTTTTTATTTCTAATAGGATAAAAAATATAATGCAGTACTAGAATTCTTAGAAACCAAACATAGATTTGAAAAACAAATACTTTTAAATTGAAACCCAAATACCTTTAGAATAAAGATAAATTTCATAAAACTAAACGAAAAGGTTTTTGAATTAAAAGCATTTAATTATTTGGAACAAAGAAAAAGTTTCGATTCAAAGGAAAGCATTTCTTCGAAACAAAAGAAAATGCATTTGAATCAAAGGAATTTTTATTTGTCCCAAAATCAAAGGAAAAAATCCTTTGTTTTTGCGGCACTTTCCTTTGAAACTAAATTCTATTTTTCTGCGTGTACTAC
>NC_073692.1:432324219-432416334 GCF_029784155.1 Uranotaenia lowii
CGGTTTGTCAGGAACGAATATCTAATAAATTTCATGGTGAGAAACGTTCCCGTAGCTAAAAACTTCATGTTGCGGATTGTTAACATTTATTAACATCTCGTTCAGCCAGACTGAACCGAATCCCTTGAATTTTGTTTTCCAATTTACTTAAGGGAATGTTAGGCTTTTTGATATTTAACGATAAAAGATGCTTGATTTTATTGCTTATTGTCGTTCAGAACGCAACCGGTAAGTTAAAATCACAGATATTCCGCTTTTCAAAAGTGCGAAATTTGTATGGCTCGGTTCACTCTGGCTCAACGAAAAAAAACATTTTCAAAGCATCACCCATACTCGTTGGGTGCTGCTTGTAAACCGCCTATAAGTAGGCTCCTACGTTTAGAACAAATTGCCCAGTCAAATGATAGTGCATGACAATTTTTTAAACATTTTTGTTCGACCAGAGTGAACTGGGTGCAAACATAATGCTATTAAAATTCAGTTTTCTGCTTGATGTGTAATCAGAAATCGACCAGTATAACCTCGATGGCTTTATAAGAGTCTAAATGTGATGGTAAAATGATTAAATAAGATATCTGATGAAATGGTATCAATTGGTAGGGCTGTGAACTTCGAACTCAATTTTCTCGAAATCAAGTTTATGGCGTTCGGTTCGGTCTGGTCGAATCGCGACCATCTGTCTGTTATCTCAAACACCGTTTAGCAGAATTCCCGACTTCAGGCCTTCAGGACTTCAGGCCTCGCTGTGCACAGCTATGTCCGGTTTGCAATACCTTCATTTGAAATCTTTAACTGGGTCTAAACTTAACTTGGAGTTACAGTTAAATTTTTTCACACATTTCGGTTATGAAAATTTTTGCTGTCAAAAAAACATCGTCTAACTTCCACGAGCACCGCCTACTCTGTCCTTTAAGTAAAACCGATCATTCCAAAACAAAAACTGATTGTGAGCTTATTTATTACCTGCCATTCAATCAAGGATTCAGATTTTGCGTCGACATTCCAGTTGGAGAGATACAACGCTTTGAAAAAAAAATATTTCTCTAATTTTAAGAAATTCGAAAAGATAACATTAAAAGATAACTTCTTTTGAAAACACTGAAGAAAGTTTTAGGGTATCTGATAATAAGGATTTGAATTCATTTAACAACTGTGTTAAAGACTGCAAACGATGACTTATGCTTTAGGAAATATCCAAAATTCAATTTGGTTAAAAACTTCTCAAAAATTTCGTCAACATTTCCTTTTTTTTTTTACAAAATTGGAAAAAAACAAACAAAAAAGACTTCCTAGCTAATTTTTTCTCAAAACTCCAAATCTTTGTTATGTTCTACATCAGTGGTTTTCAAACTTTTTTCACACACCGCCCCCCTAGTGTATTTTTCAATAAATTTTTATAGAACTACAACAAATATTGGTAGTTATGAGCTCTGGCGGGCGTTGAGAGCCAACCAGGGGCGGTAGGGACCACTTTGAAAATCACTGTTTTTCACTTTCGCCAAAAAAGTGCAAAAATTGATAAAATGAATTTTTACTTATTTCCCTTAGTTTCTCATAAACAAAAGCCTTTAGAGAAAAAACAAAACGCATATTTGATATCAGCGCCCTCAAATTAATCAAAGTTAACTCTTAAGTTCTTTGCTGCTCAGAAAACTGCTAATTTTGTTGCCCTGTGTTATTAATGAGGTTATTTTATTATTAGAACGACTGATGAATGAGTCAACGTTATATTTCTTTTATAATAAAACTCTCTAGTTCTAATTAAACACCTTCATAAGTAAAAGAATGTGTAAAGTGTAAAGTATGGACACAACTATTCATCTTCATAATAAGTTGACTTTTATGAACAGATTTTCATAAACTCCAGCTTTAAGGAACCACCCATTTACATATTTATTTTTGTAATTTCTCATAGAGGAAAAAAAATCAATGCATCAATTTAGGCACGTTCTACGTAGTATTTATACAACACCATTTTTTTTAACAGAACGGGCGGTACTGAAGCAAAATCAGGTAAGGGTGACATGAAATTATTCTGATTTAAGATAAATTCAACTTAAAATATAAGTATAATTTACAAATGACTGGCCTTAAACTTTTTTATTCCTCAACTGTTGAATGAAATAAAAAAACATTAATTACTTCAATGGAATGAAAAAGATTATTTTTACTAATATAAAAATATATAAGATGTTCAAACTGACATTCAGCTTTGTTGGATTAAAGCTAGATTAATCGAGTCCAGTGCTCTTTTTTTAACACAAATGTGCAATTATACCTTTACCTTTATAGCAATTACATCGATTTTTAATTTAACATTTCTTTCTTCTTATGTTTAGCAATCAATTTCATATTTTTGTCAATCATTTTTATATTTTTATTAAAGTTTCTCGTTTTTATCCGGGGGTGCTCAGATGTTATGCAGATGTCTAGTTTTTATCCAGATATATTCTCATAAATAGCCAAATTTACCAAAAAAATTAAATTGTGTAATGATTAGTTTTAATTTTTGATCTAAAAACGAATTTTTGATAATTATTTTAATCAAAACTAATTGGAATTTGTTGTATCAGCATTGAAAACAATTTGATGTGCTTCGACGAAAAAATA
Source organism: Uranotaenia lowii (assembly GCF_029784155.1). Classification (NCBI taxonomy): domain Eukaryota; kingdom Metazoa; phylum Arthropoda; class Insecta; order Diptera; family Culicidae; genus Uranotaenia; species Uranotaenia lowii. The sequence goes on from NC_073692.1 coordinate 432,326,830, forward strand.
GAGATTCAAGCATTTTTTTCCTATCTTTTCTTGATTTGGTTCGAAATATGGAAACATTTTTCTCATATTTGCCGGATTTTTGTATTTGAAATTTGAAGTTGAATACACGGTTTTCCCCGCTTTTTCATACAAAAAAATGCCAGGCCCGAACGAGCTGGAAAATTTCTGGAAACCTCATAAAATCTGCCAGTCTATCTTTCCATGTTTACTTCATGTCTATCCTTTGCGCTCATTCTTGTTTATTATGAAAATAAAAAAATTCCTCTGGTAACTATGGTAACGCACTATGAGAGATTGTCATACTAGCAAGCGGACTAACAAATATATTCAAAATGGTTTCAACTGTTATTTCTTTTGGTTACGATCGTAAAATCATTAGTTGACAATTCTGGATTCATTTTTGGAAGTGGCTTATATGTTAAATAAAAAAAAGGAATATTATACATGTATTTGTGCGGAATTCAGGCCCCTATCCTTTCAGTGGCTGCCTTTTAACTTTTTAAACACTTTCAATCCGCTCTAGTTTGTAAAAAAATGAATTTGAAAAGTTTGGGCAATAAAGGTTGCCCATGAGGGTGCCTAGTTTAAAAGTCAAAGATGGGTGACTTTAAAAGTTGATCTCCTCGTTTTATTATTACTTTTCATAGGAGGAAGGTCCAAAAAACTGACAATGGTGAAATTCTCAAAAAGCTACAAATCTCTAGATCGAAACTTAACTCTTCAGAACTTGTTAGAATAGCCACGTTAAACTTGAGAAAAAAAATCAGCCGGAGCTAAATGATCTCGTCTTGATAATTCCATTTTCCTTTCAAGGTTCTGATACTTGAACTTTTCATACATAAAGTGTCTACTTTCTATTAATTACACTAGTTTACAGCATTTTTGAACTCAGTAAATTGAAGGTCATTTCCAATGTGAAATCGGGCGCTGAATCCAAAAATGAAATTCGAAAAAATCTCAGTAGAACCGTTTTTGAGTTATGCTCCAAATATGAAATTTCGAAAAAAAAAAACAAAAAAGTTCTTGTACTTAGATTGAAATATCTCGGGCGGCATAACAGTAATTTGAATTCTTTCTTTTGCATATTGAAGGTGAATAAGTTTTCTGTCGATCATCTGAACACTGTTTTTCGTTTGGCCAACAGTATTGTTGATATAAGTGACTTTATGAGAAAAAAAAATAATAAAAAAAGCATTTTTTTAGAAAAAAAATTTGTTTCAACGAAAGTTTTAGACTCGATGGTAGCATTTAAAAAATCTGATTTTCTTTTGCGCTTGAATGTCAATTTAAAACAATAACTTTTCAGTTTCAAATCCAATCGTACATAGGTTAACATAGGAACATAGGAACATAGGTTAAAAAATATCAAAGCATATATTTGTAAAAGCCAAGCCACTTTTTCTCTGTATGAATTTTGTGAAAAACTTTTTATCCAACCTTAAATGAAAGAAAAGTTGAGATTAACAAAAAAACAAAATCAAACTCATTAATAACGTACCGAATTGAAAAAGGAGTTTGAAATATTTTCCCGCAAAACAAAACAATTCAAGTTACTTTCATCCGACAGTGAAACAAAATAAAAACAACATGTCAGATTATGCCCGTGTTGAAATTCCATTGCGCTCTGCCATTTATCTTCTGGCCCGGGCACATCTCGGTACTGGATGGCATTTTCCTCTGATCGTTTTCCCGAACACGAAACGTGCAAAATGCCATCATCCTCGCGCCGCCGCTCGCTCGAACGATCCCAACTGATCAGAAGAAGAACAAGTCGGTCGAGGTCCCAATTGGCAACCGAAACCATTGGTCCATTACTCGGTCACCATCATCATTTGTAGTAATCATTAATTGCAGCGAAACTTCTGAACTGAAGGGTTGTGGGTGGGTGGCTTGAAGCAAAAAATAAAAGAAAACAAACACCGAAAACGTGGCAATGACGGCATGGTGTCAGCCACTCGCTAGCTGCCTGACTGAGCACAAACGCAGCTCGAAGACAGTGGCGCACAGAATCCCTAGAAAAAAAGTTTATATATATTTCTTAAACGAGATGCGATTTCTTCGCTCTCTCTCTGCGTGTTTACATACATGTTCTATAAATATTCCGAATTGATATCCAAGCAAGCTGTGGTTACAAGGAAACGTAATGCTTTCGGAAACCAGATTCATTGAGCCAAAAAGGAAACAGCAGGGCAACAGCAAAAAAAAAAATCCAATCGAAGCAGGCTTGAGGAAAGACGTATTGCCAGGCAGGCTAGGCCTGTGATTCGGAGGACATCACATTGGTATTCAAGACAACAAATCGCAGCAGGCACATGTGTGGATTGGTACCCTGAATGACTAACCACATGCCGCCGTCGACTTTGATGGCCTCCTGCGAGTGGGAAAACTCGCATTTTCGCGTGTTGTCAACCCTCGCCTGTCAGCTTACACTTACAACTCAACTCGCGCTGCGAACGACAAACGGCGGCGACCAAACCAAACCAAACCAAACGAAAGAACGTGTGATATGTAGGGAAAATCTGACAACTCAAGTGCTGATACGTAGACGGAATTGACGACGACGTCGAAGACGAAGACCAAGAGTTTACTGTGAAGTGAAAGGGCAGCAGAACATCGAAACACACAGAATAAGTGGGTATTTTTCCTCCGATTTTGCCTCCAATGTGTAACAGTAACGACTTTTCCTCGACACTTTTCCTCGAATTGAAACAGAAGGTTTTTTCATTGCGACACGGAGGAATTTTTTTCTCCTCTAGAATATATATGTTATTTTTCCTCCATTTTCCCGTCCAGAGGACAACATCGCCGTTTGACAAAGTCAGGGACGGCATTAGGTATACCGAAATGGGGATATTTTTTAGAGCAAAGCGTTTCGGTTTACTCGTGTGGGTAAATACGGTTTCGCCATTGTGCAAACCATGATTTTGCACTATACAGTACAATCCGGTAGATCGTTGTGTGTGTGTTTGGGTGTTTGTGTGTGCAAAAGGGACGAATCAATAAAACTTTATTGCTTTATGATGTTTACGATTATTTCACGATCTCCTGTTAGCATTTCGCCTTCCGGTTTTTGAGTTCATTTTCGTTCCGCTTGCTGTCATGGCTGCCTTCGATCTTCCGGTTGCGTTTTTTTTTGTTTGTTGTTGTTATTGCTATTTCTATTCCTCTTCCGCTCGACTAAGGGTTGTTTGGGGACTTTTGGTGCGGATTTTCTTTTCAGTCCGGAGCCGTTTTTCGCTCTTAGTAGGCCTTGATTAATCATTATTGCACATAAATGTGTTATCAGATAAATGGGACTGTTTCTTCTTTATAGAAAGGTTTTGCCAGTTTTCTCCCACGCAACGTGTAAAATCGCTTTACGACCTGCGGTGCTTGGGCTGGGATTGTGTTTCCCGAGTTGATTTATCAGTGTGGTTTTTACACTTTATCCGCTTTAGCGGTCAGAAGTAAATAATTGTGCTTAATTGGCTTGTTTTGAGCGATAAATATCCAACAAGGGGAAACTGATAGAAGAATATCAAAAATGACAAAAATGACAAAAATGACAAAAATGACAAAAATGACAAAAATGACAAAAATGACAAAAATGACAAAAATGACAAAAATGACAAAAATGACAAAAATGACAAAAATGACAAAAATGACAAAAATGACAAAAATGACAAAAATGACAAAAATGACAAAAATGACAAAAATGACAAAAATGACAAAAATGACAAAAATGACAAAAATGACAAAAATGACAAAAATGACAAAAATGACAAAAATGACAAAAATGACAAAAATGACAAAAATGACAAAAATGACAAAAATGACAAAAATGACAAAAATGACAAAAATGACAAAAATGACAAAAATGACAAAAATGACAAAAATGACAAAAATGACAAAAATGACAAAAATGACAAAAATGACAAAAATGACAAAAATGACAAAAATGACAAAAATGACAAAAATGACAAAAATGACAAAAATGACAAAAATGACAAAAATGACAAAAATGACAAAAATGACAAAAATGACAAAAATGACAAAAATGACAAAAATGACAAAAATGACAAAAATGACAAAAATGACAAAAATGACAAAAATGACAAAAATGACAAAAATGACAAAAATGACAAAAATGACAAAAATGACAAAAATGACAAAAATGACAAAAATGACAAAAATGACAAAAATGACAAAAATGACAAAAATGACAAAAATGACAAAAATGACAAAAATGACAAAAATGACAAAAATGACAAAAATGACAAAAATGACAAAAATGACAAAAATGACAAAAATGACAAAAATGACAAAAATGACAAAAATGACAAAAATGACAAAAATGACAAAAATGACAAAAATGACAAAAATGACAAAAATGACAAAAATGACAACAAGGCCAAAAATGACAAAAATGACAAAAATGACAAAAATGACAAAAATGACAAAAATGACAAAAATGACAAAAATGACAAAAATGACAAAAATGACAAAAATGACAAAAATGACAAAAATGACAAAAATGACAAAAATGACAAAAATGACAAAAATGACAAAAATGACAAAAATGACAAAAATGACAAAAATGACAAAAATGACAAAAATGACAAAAATGACAAAAATGACAAAAATGACAAAAATGACAAAAATGACAAAAATGACAAAAATGACAAAAATGACAAAAATGACAAAAATGACAAAAATGACAAAAATGACAAAAATGACAAAAATGACAAAAATGACAAAAATGACAAAAATGACAAAAATGACAAAAATGACAAAAATGACAAAAATGACAAAAATGACAAAAATGACAAAAATGACAAAAATGACAAAAATGACAAAAATGACAAAAATGACAAAAATGACAAAAATGACAAAAATGACAAAAATGACAAAAATGACAAAAATGACAAAAATGACAAAAATGACAAAAATGACAAAAATGACAAAAATGACAAAAATGACAAAAATGACAAAAATGACAAAAATGACAAAAATGACAAAAATGACAAAAATGACAAAAATGACAAAAATGACAAAAATGATAAAAATGACAAAAATGACAAAAATGATAAAAATGACAAAAATGACAAAAATGACAAAAATGACAAAAATGACAAAAATGACAAAAATGACAAAAATGACAAAAATGACAAAAATGACAAAAATGACAAAAATGACAAAAATGACAAAAATGACAAAAATGACAAAAATGACAAAAATGACAAAAATGACAAAAATGACAAAAATGACAAAAATGACAAAAATGACAAAAATGACAAAAATGACAAAAATGACAAAAATGACAAAAATGACAAAAATGACAAAAATGACAAAAATGACAAAAATGACAAAAATGACAAAAATGACAAAAATGACAAAAATGACAAAAATGACAAAAATGACAAAAATGACAAAAATGACAAAAATGACAAAAATGACAAAAATGACAAAAATGACAAAAATGACAAAAATGACAAAAATGACAAAAATGAAAAAATAACAAAAATGACAAAAATGACAAAAAATTAATGTCGATTGATTTGTTTTCTGGAATGATTCGGTGGAAACAGTTCTGTTCAAAAATCTATTGGTAATAATTTTGCAAAATAAGGTTGCAGTCGTAATCCAACAATACAGCTATGGAAAAGTTACTTTTTAAAATAAACCAAGAAACAAGTTCCATAGTTCTGAGAAAGAACACGTTTGCGTTAAATTAATTGAATAACAGCTCAATGCTTTTAATACATCATCCCCGATTTTGCCCTGGTGTTCTCGACATATCAGGCCCCGGCAGATGAATTAATGTTCCAATTGAAATTCTCCCGATCACAGAACAATGCTTTATTTGCCGCCAACAATGCCAGGAAGAGGGAGGCTGCCCGTGCTACAGGATTCTGAACTGTAAATGTTCATGTTTTTCACGGATGCGGAGCGGATTTGCCCTCGGGCTTCGAGCTTTTTCCTCGTCATAGATCTCCGCCCCTCTTTTGACATTCCGAAACACATCCGATATCGGGCACGTATCATAAAATACCGGCAGCAATTTAATTGCTGCTGCCGCCGCCGTTGTCTTCATCCAAACGCGAGCGCTCGCTATTCTTCTGTTTGATGCTTATTGCACCGTAAAAAAAAGTCATTCTTGCCATCCGACAGGCAGCATTGATAAGTTGAATCGAGAAAATCCGAGCGTCCCGACCCGAAATTCACCGAAATGCAGAGCGTTTCCTGATTTATTTGGTACGCATCTCATTAAAAAGTAATTAACCCAGTCATTCGAGCATGTTTTATTTATAGTATGTTCCTATGTATACAAATATGGCACTGATCTACTTGGGAATGTGCGAAGGTGCTGCTCTGTTTTTCTGAGAGCTGAGCGTCAAATTATCAGATTATGTGTTTGAGTGTGAGGAAAAGAACGTGTGAAATGTGGCGGCAAACGAGAATTTATTTAGAACCATCATTCTATTGGGAAGAATGCTCGATAGAACATTTGCTTATTTTGTGTATTTGTTCCCATCACTTAGATTGGCCCATTCGCTAAAGTAGTCTAAATTCGACATCAGGGTAGAATAAAAAAAAATGCGGCTAAGCAGCGAGAGCTCAGCGTTTCGCTCAGTATACGCTCAAAGTCGCATAAATCATATTGGCCCCGGAAAAAATAACCATAATATATGTGTATACATCAGGGCAATATGTGGGAAACATCGGAGCTTGTACAAAAGTTTATTTGATTCAGTCAAATAAATCAACATCGATTTTCTACTCTTGGGGGCATTATTTTTTAAAGAGTAGGTACCCCACACAAGACCGCGCACTGCTCTAGAGTCATGAACCTCCCCCCAAACCTGCGGAATCTGGTCTGATGAGGATTTCCTCATAACCTGTCCTCATCCCCCAGTAGTAATCTTCCCCATTTTCGGTTTCCTCTTGGAGGAAAAGTAGAACGAAACGTTAGCTCGCTGCTTTGCTGGAAGCCGGGAACGACCGGGATAAATTTTGTTAACCACTGTAGCATGCTTGCATAGGTACTTTCCTACCTGGTAGCTAACATCCATACATATATTCAGTAAAAACAAGAATAATCCTGGAAACCCGGAAACATTTCAACCACCATTGAGTTGCTGCTGCTGCTGTTTCTGACTAGCTGGCTGACTGTGGGGCTGCCTGGTTGCCTCTTGAGTGTTCCCAGCCAGCCAGCCAAACCGACCAGCTGCTTTTGGGAGTCAGTTCCCATCGGTTGATGGTTGTTTTTTTGGTGCTCCTCTGATCCCCTCTCCCCCCATATCTGACGACGGAACATATTTGAAGAGGGTACAAAGAGTCAGTTAGTTCTTGCAAAGCTTGGACCTGAGCTTACCCCATTCCAGATCCCTGATCCACAGAATAGGACTCAAATACTGATGATACGGATGATTGTTTCGTCAGTAATGGGCACGGTTATTACGGAAGTGAATTTTCGGTATAACTGTTATTAAGAATTTTTATATTGTTTGTGAATTGTGAGTTACTAGTCTGCTTCCACAATGGGTATAACCGAGTTCTCCTAGATTCATGTTTTTATCATGAACATGAGACTAGGTAAAATGTTAATTGTTTTAGCTAGAATAATACGAACCTGAAACAAATGAAAGCTGACTATAAACATAACTGTACTGAGCATAATTTGCCTGTTACTTTCATACAGGTTCATGTTTTTTGGAACGCAGCTTAGTAATTTTTGTGAGCCAGGAAATTCACAAATAAAATACATTCATTTGAACTGTTCTGAGCTACAAATAAAATAGAAAAATTCACACATTACAACCACGGAAGATTGGTGGTAAACAGGTTATTTGTATAAAAAAAAAATCTGAACAGGATTAGTCGTGTAGGGGTCTAGACTCTAGAAGCTTAGATTTGAGATAGTCTTTCTTATACAGTTTCGTAAGGCTATAGATAAGTTAAGTTTGTTGACGGTCAACTGTAGAGTAGACATTTAGCCACAAATAATGAGCTAAAAACTTGAAGCTACTCCTTCTTAAAAAAAGTTGTCAGTCATGCTTGTTCTGTTGGACTTCTGAAAGATGGCGAGTTTGTATTTTGATCACGTTACCGTGGTTGAATCAATAGGAATATTTCGATTGCTTTTATTCCGTAGAATAGTTGAACCAAGTGTGCTCAAAAACATTTTAGAGTGATATACTATCCGTATAATTCCGGAAAAAATCCTTCTTCTTCTTCTTCTTCTTCTTCTTCATCTTCTTCTTCTTCCAACAAAGCCAAATCATGTAAGCATCCTAGAAAATAAAAGACATGCGTTATTTATTTTTTCTTTTCAACGTTATCTCCGTAACATCTCAAAATGCATTGTAGAGATTACTACAGCCATACCAGCTATGAAAAAGAAAAAGAAACAGGAACAAGGGGAGAGAGACTTACCTACCAAACGCTTCATACCCAAGTAACACGGATTGTTTTATAAGATTCTCCAGGTCTCTTATGAAACTAAAAGTTGATCTTGTGGCCGGTTATAAAACCTGAAATATTGCTTGGGTGGGTATGCAATAAATTTATTTTAAAATTCATACAATGCAAAAGTCTAAAATCGTAAAAATAGGCAAGATCCCACCAAACAGGTTACCGTCGATAGAAAGCATTCTTCGCTGATTCGGAACCGTACCTACTACATTTAAAGTTGGTAGGAGCAAGGCCGTAATGTTTTGATATCGGAGACCTACTGAAATCGAAGTTTCTGAAGCTTATTTGTTTCTTCCCACATCCTAATGTTTTTTTTTCTAGAACACACTTCACAATTTTGTACACCTTTGCGGTTATTTTCAACTGGATTCCGTCCTGATTACTCCCTGCTTAAACTATTTTCTTCCTCAGAAAGAACGACTGTTTCACGGAGCGAAAACTCTTGACATCCGCGTGGGTCAACGCCTATTCGAACTCTTAAGTATTTGTCTTGGAATTTTTATTTATTTATTTTGTGCTCACTGGAGGTTTGAAGCAATATAAATCTGAAACAATTTTGAGTTTTGTCTAACAGCAAGCTCATGGTTTTTCAACGATTCAATTTGTTATTTTTTAATACTTTTGTTAACACTTTTTTATGTACTCAGGAGGGGTTTGAGTTCGAAAATTTATCAAAAGAGGGCGGTGAATCAAAAAAGTTTGAAAAACCATTGTGCATTGATTTCAAAATTTTCTCACTCACCGCCCCCCTGTCTCGAAATTTATGAGCTCACCGCCCCCCTAGGAGTATTTTCATGCTAATTTGTTTAGAAATACAACAAGAATTCGTAGTTCTTTGCTCTTACATCTTCCCCTTGTAGTCTCTCAACGCCCCCAGATTTAAGATCATTTTGAAAATCACTGTAGGGGAGGAGCGGGCTATATGCGCCTTTTAAGCAGAACACTGATATAATCAAATATCACATCGAAAATGTGTACAAAAAGGTATCTGTTTTCTATACATTTGTGCAGGCATCTGTTTTCTATACATTTGAGTAGTTTTTATGTTAAAATTTTCTTCTGTTTCCAAGAAAACGATTTTATTATAAGTGTTGTTTAAAATGCCGAACCTCAAACCGTGCGGGCTAAATGCGCCTATTTATGTTTTGAACAAAATTTCTGTTTTCTGTTTACGCACGACAAAGCTGAAGTTTCTATTTAATCTGTTATTTTAGGATGGAGGCATTTTACAAACATGATGGGGGGCATACAAAAACACTCTATTATTACACTTTATAATCATTCTTAAACCTCCACAAAAGCTGAAATATGTTTAATTTCTTAAGTTCATTTGAGTAAGAAACAAAAACCATCCTAGTTTTTGTTTTAAGCTTCTTTACGTATAATTTTTAAAAGTCGAAATATTACATCAAAATGTATCAAAACCTTGTATGATTTTTTTTAAATTTTTTTGAGATTGTAAATTCATAAAAAAATTTCATGCCTTATGTTCTAAGCGTATCATCCTCAAAATGCATTGGTCAGATAAGCTGTCTAGTCAGCCATTTCATCAAACAGCCGTAGGGTCATTTAACCTGATAGGCCCATTTAGGAAACCTTTCCCCTACTTTGACCTATTTCATAAGAGACTTTTAGAAATGGCCAATGTGCACAGAAGCTCTTTTTGTTATTTATATTATTATTATTTTTTTTCAATAGTTCTGTAAAGACATTCCAAAAACGTAGCTAAGTCCAGATACTCTGCTTACAGCAATGTCTTTTCTTTCCAATTTATTTAATTTTCCAGTAGATCAAATTGAGAACCAGAATGCAGAATTATATACTAAGTTTTTGGAAGAAATTTTTTATTCAAAATGATAATTGAAATACACTCACGAAGAAAACTAATTTAAAAAAAAATATTATTAAAGATTAGTGAAAATTTGGAAATATAAATTCCAGAGGTTGACTTTGAACCCCTCTGATATCTTACTTCAGGCAAAGCAAGGAATCGAATCCTTCGTAGAATGCGTATCGAATTTCAGATATCAAAAAAATCATTTAGGTATTAATATTCAGACAAAAACTAGACAATCAGAACCATAGTAACATTGTTCCAAATTGATGTTCATATCTAACGGAAACCTGTGCAGATTTAACCTGCAAATATATAAATCACATGATAGAATCCGAATCCTAAAAAAAATAATGTCAAGTATACCTCTTGCTTAGAAACCAGACACGTTAGCCATTAGGCTCAACGACTTCCCCATTTCATAGAACATTTTTGGCATGACTCGAGAGTTCAATTTGCAAATGAATTCAAATTTGATAGGGCAGGGTACTTGGAAACAAGAAATTTTCGTTAATGATTAATTGGTATTATTTCCACATCCAAGGGGGGCATTCTCAGGAGGGGGGAGGGGGTTGGAGGGGAGTTTTGCATTACTTTTGTTTAACTATATTAAAAGGTGAATCACATCAAATTACAACCGGACCGATCCTTTTGAAAATTTTAGACAGTGAAATAAAAACTATTAAACAACTTCGAGGCACTTTCCTCTTTACCCCGTCCATAAGGTTCTGTACAACGTCAGGTTGTAGATTTTTTTAACAGAAATCCATTTTCTCTTGAAGTCCGCCTCCGATTTGACGACTTTTGGGTTCTTCCGGAAGGCCTGCTTCATCAATCGCCCAATATTTCTCTATTGGTGAAGCTCCGGTGCGTTGGGCGGGTTCATTTCCTTTGGCACGAAGGTGACCCCGTTGGCTTCGTACCGCTCCAATACGTCCTTTGAATAGTGGCACGAAGCGAGATCCGGCCAGAAGATGGTCGAGCCCTTGTGCTGCTTCAATAGTGGTAGTAAGCCTCTGTAGCATGTACTTTTGGCAAACTTGGATAGTTTCTGCTTGCGAATCTCCTCCGGAACGCTGAATTTGTCCTCTGAGGTGAAGAATAACAGGTCCGGCAGCTGAAGAAAGTCCACTTTGACGTAGGTTTCGTCGTCCATTACCAATGGCAATGCGGCTTCGTCAGCATTTCGGTGTACTTCCCCACCATGTTTTGACTTTCGTCGCGGTTAGGAGCCTTCTGAACCTTGTAGGTACGCAGGCCCTCCCGCGGCTTGGTCCGCTGGACGAATGAACTTGACAAATTCAGCTTTTTGACGACATCCAGGACCGAGCTTCTCGGATCACGTCTAAACTGCTTAACTTACCGATGTCCCGATGTGACAACTCCGGATTCTCGAAATGAGTGCGCAGGATTAATTCACAACGCTTTTTCTCGTTCGACGACATTTTTCCGAATTTACAAAACATTGTCAGTGAAGCATGGCCAACGTTTTTGTGTTGCCAAAATCGAGCGGTTTTTTTATCAACTTTTTTTTGTTATTTTTACAAAATAACTTTTATTTTTATCAAAAACATTATTTTTGATCAATTTCCGACCATTTGTAGTCATTTTTTATTTTTGCTTTTGATGCATTTTGAACTTTTCTTGTTTTGTTTATAATGTTTGTTTTCATTTGTCAAATTTCTGTTATTGTCATTCTCCGTCATTTTTTGTCATTTTCAGTTTTTTTGTTTAAATTTGTTTTTTAACTTTTGAAATTTTTACCTTTTTGTCATTTTTGAGTAAGTTTAAATTTTTAAAATTATTTTTTGTTTTTATTGTTGCATTTTATCACCATTTCAGAACAAAAAAAAAGTATTTATGGTATTTGTCTAAATTAAATTGGTCCTGTAATAACAAAAACTTAGAGGTAATGTTGTTTTATAAACTAAAAGGAATCTCTTAGAGGAAACATTAAGTTTCATTGTTTCATTTCCTGTATGAGTTTGTGTTCGTTTTCTATAGAGATAGATAGAAAGGGGAAGAAGGGTTTCCGTACAAGGATTTTGACATATCTTTTAAACTTATTAAGAACAAAATTTTTTTATTAACAAGTCTTAGGACCCCCTTGGTTATGTTTATGAGTAAATATTCACAGATTTAAAGGGGTCCCCCTCTATAAGTGTTCATGTTAAATTTCTCCTCGCTTACATCTGTCATTATCTTTCAATATTCAATCCCTCTATGGTCAGTCTATGGTCTGTTGTCTTAGTGAAAAAACATAATATTCATCAAAAAGCTTGTCAAATTATTTAACATTTTAAATATTTCTTCTCAAATATTTCGACATTCCAAAAAAAATGCCAATCACCTGTGCATATTATTCGGTAAAACTTCTGTATCAGATTTCTATTGCCACTTCACAGAAATAGATTTAGTTATTACAATTTACTGTGTCGACGTTTAATTCACTTTAACAGTTCACTCACAAAAATAGATTTAGAGTGTTCATTGCTCTAAAACATGTTAAACAGGACTTGAATAAATTAAAGGGTGATACGGTCAAAATTTGGCCAAGGGAAAACGCGTGTAAATCGGAGAAATCGTTCATTTGAAAAATCAATTTTTTTTTTCAAGTTTAATTAGTATAAAATCCAGGGAAAATATTCAGTTAGGCTTCCGCTTTTCCAAATCCGAATTGCCGGGCCTTACGCTTAACCCCTGCCATCAGATTTTGTACAGCCACCTTGTCCACCTTCTTCGCCGCAGAAAGCCAGTTTGCCTTGAACTGCTGCTCGTCCTTAGCAGTTTTTTTGGTCTTCTTTAGGTTCTGCTTGACAATAGCCCAGTATTTCTCAATTGGGCGGAGCTCTGGCGTGTTGAGAGGGTTCTTGTCCTTGGGAACCACCTGCACGTTGTTGGCGGCGTACCACTCCATGGCATTTTTGCCGTGATGGCAAGATGCCAAATCCGGCCAAAACAGTACGGAACAACCGTGTTTCTTCAGGAAAGGCAGCAGACGTTTATTCAAACACTCTTTCACGTAAATTTCTTGGTTGACAGTCCCGGAAGCTATGAAAATGCTGCTTTTCAAACCACAGGTACAGATGGCTTGCCAAACCAGATATTTCTTCGCGAACTTTGACAGTTTCATGTGCTTGAAAATATCTGCTACCATTCCTCTTCCTTTTGCCGTATAAAACTCCTGTCCCGGAAGCTGGTTGTAGTCGGCTTTGACGTAGGTTTCGTCGTCCATTACCACGCAGTCAAACTTCGTCAGCATCGTCGTGTACAGCCTCCGGAATCGCGCTTTGGGCGTCGTATTTTGTTTATCATCGCGATTTGGAGTCACTACCTTCTTGTAAGTCGATAGTCCGGCTCGTTTTTTGGCTCGATGCACGGTTGTAGACGATACACCCAGCTTATTTGCGGCATCTCGGAGAGAGAGGTTAGGGTTTCGCTTGAATCTACCTGCAACTCTCTTTGTCGTCTCAGCGGCTTCCGGTTTTCGATTTCCCCCCGATCCAGACTTCCTGGCTGTCGACAAACGTACCCCAAACGCTTTAATTACATTTGTAACAGTTGATTTGGCAACTTTTAGCGATTTTGCCAGCTCTGCGTGCGAGTAGCTCGGATTTTCTCGATGCGCGAGCAAAATTTTGATACGCTGCTCTTCTTCCTTGGACGGCATTTTGACAACTGAAGAGTGAATTCCAAAACCAAAATAGGAGCAACATTCTACACACACACACACACACCTTCAAAATGAGGGGTGTTCAGGTTTTTTTAAATGCAAAATTGAAAGAAATACGTCAAGTTAATACTGACCAAATTTGACCGTATCACTTTTTAGTTTCAAAATTATAAGAGCTAAAGAACAGCATATTTTTGAAAAAAACTTCTTATCTTTGAAAAAAAAAAAAAACTTTCACAAGAACGATACACTTGTTTCAAACACCAATTTTTTGGTAACTGTTTAATGATCTGTCAACTTCGTTGCCCACCACTACCTTCCCTCGGTCCTGGAGAAAGCAGCGCGCACCCATTTTCTTGAGTGATCCCTGAATGAATTTTCCCAGGTAAAATTCTGACTAGGAACGAGCTTTCAGCTCCTCTCATCCTGTGTGTACGTACAATTATGTAATAACTTTCGGAATGTGAATGGGAAGTTTTTTCCTCGAAGAGGAGGAAGGAAGGAGGAAATGTCCGGGAGATGTTCTACACTGGGGAGGAGTTTGTTGCACCAATGGAACGACCAAACCAAACCGAGACCGACCGATGTTGCTGGCTGGGGGAGGTTGAATCAACTTTGGTGTAGGGTTTTCCTTTGCTTTCGACCAACCCTCCCCAGTTTAAGTTAACGTTCCGAGAGTGGGAAAATAGCGATCATTTTTCCACCATTTATGGCTGGTTGGCTGGCTGGAAGCCGTACGGAGCTAGTAGGACCTGGACCAATGAAATTTCCCCCGGGATCTCGGGAAACACCGCTTTCGCTGGCTTAGCTGATCCAGGTGGAGAGACCCCGGTGAGGGATGTTGTACCAACATTCAAGTAAGTTGTGGCGGGAAAAATGTTGCACGCAAAAAAGTTTGTTTTGCAAGCGATTTCACGCAGCTTCAAGTAAAGTTCTGCATGTTTAATGGATTACCTGAGGGTTTCTTCCTCTTCTGCTTTTTCTTCTTAGACAGGATGTTTCGACTGCTAAGGCCAAGTACTTTTGGATGATTGCAGGGGAGAAGTGGAGGCGAAAAAGTCAAAACTCTCGGGGCTGCCAGGGAGCTATTTGAAAAACCGTAGATGAAGTGTTTCTTCTTCTCATTATGATTTTTTTGATTGCTTTGGACAACTTTTCAAACAATGAAAGCTTATGATTTTGCGTTGTGAAATTTATTTGACTTTTTATAGGGACTGAGGGGTTTCTCAATCACTGTTCTGTTTTCTTGCACTTTGTGTAGAAAGAAGGAAGATGAATACCCCACTTGATTTGCAGTTGGGTTAACGCTCTTTTTATATTTTAGTTACCATTCATATTGAAGTTCTTTTGCCGTTATTTTCCCCTCTAACAAAATTTGCAAGAAACATGTTTACCAACTCTAATCGATTTCAACATATGAACGGCCATACGTGATGCTGCCATTCAGCACAATTGCTACTTTTCAAAGACGTTCAAGGAAGTTTAACAAATGTTTTTCTCCAATCGCTCTCACCTGCCAAACAAAATGCCCGCTTTCTTCCTTTTTTGCCGAATCCCAGGAACAAATCTTACCGAACAACTTTTGATTTACCGGAAATTGGATCATCGCAAAATTTGTCTTCTGTGTGCTACTGTTGTGTTATGTCACTTGGCGAAAATGGGGCCACATTTTCCGGCAGAAGTGCGCGGATCAATTTGGCAGATTTCGTCGGAATTTGTCGTCATCCGGTGGCACTTGTTTCGCGCGTTTGTCTAGCGATAGGCTAAAAGTACCTCTAACACAACAGACTACCTGTCGTAACTTCCAGGAAACGAGCAGGTCGATGGCGATAATAAATATTTGATGGCGTTTGCCAAAAGGAAAGGCGGGGCTGGAGGGTGTTTTTCTTTCCCTTCGGTCGGTCGAAACTTTCCCCGACTTGTTCCAAAGAAATGTGGGTACACGATGTCGAGGATTTGAGCGAGTCGCTTGTGTATGGCGTTGGCCCCTCGGAAAGCTGTCGACGTGGCAAAAAGATAACACACAAAAAATATAAATGGACCGAGGAGTACAGAACCCAAAATGCGGATAATGAACAGTGGCATTTCGGTGGAATTTGAGAGGAAATTTAGTTAAAAAATATCATCGACCACTGCCGCTGGTGGAGTACCTTTCAATTAGAATTTGCGACCCTTGGTGGTTTGCTTGTAAAGTAAAAGCTTCTACTCTGTTTTTGCTTGATTTTTTTTTAAATATTTGTGGTGCGAACAGCTTTCATAATTTTGAGGAAAATGTTGTTCAGATTAGAGTTAAGTTGTGGATTTATAACATAACAAATTTCGTAATTCTCTTTTAGAGAGTCTACTATAAACAAAATGTTTTCAATTAAAGGGACAAGAGCGAATAACGCTGTTAGCATGATGAGGGTAGGAAAAGTAATAAAACTCCAAACACTTTCATTAACAGTGGCAAAACGCCTGTTACCTTCTATCATGAATCACAATTGTTCCGGTTCTATCGGATTTTGCGTGTTGCTTTTGCGGAGAAGGTTTGATGTTAGAAGCTCTCAGGACGACTCATTACACCAATGCTTCAGCTTTTCCAACACCATGAAAGGTAGTAGCAAATCTTTGCTACAGTAATAATCAATAAGGCAGGCTCAATTATAACTTTATAGTCAAAAGTTATGATTCGGTCTTCGCTCCTTCACTTCTTAGATAGGTAAAATTTAGTACGTAGGCACCAAACAACACCTTATGGTGTATATGGATTTCCCGATATTTTACATTTCAGCAGCTACCCATATCGTTAAGAAAATCTGACCGATTTCATATTAAAACCGAACCGAATCTAAATGACAAACTGTATTTTTGACAGTATTCGGTTCAATTGAGCCATCGCTACTGTTCTGGGTACCTGGAATGCAGGGTCAGAATTATAAAATGCTTAAAACAGCAGAAGGCAGAGAAATAAAAGGCCCAATTAAATTATGAGACTAAATTAGGCCGGAACAAATTTAAAATCTTTCTATTTACGTTTGGAGTTGAAACATCACGAGGGGGATAGTAAAAACTAGTCCCAACTTTCAATAAATTGGAACAAATGGAATCAAATCTTGCATGCGAAATATTGAAAATATCTCGAATTCAAATGGTGATATAATTCCCATTTTAAATAAGTAGACTTTCGATCTTATAACTGTTTGAAGTTTCAAAAAATTCATCAATATTTTCAATTTACTACCCTAAACATTATGTATGTATTCTCCCCTCTGAGATTTTCGGAAAAAATCGAAGGAGGGGGTGACAAAAGAAGAACAAATATTGATGTTTCGATTCTCTATTCAGAGATCAAATCAAAATGTGGAATGAAAAGCGCAGTCCTCATGCAATTTTATTTTCTTATCCACTCTGATTCTTATTTCGCAGTTACACTTTCAAGCAGGTCTTTTTACCAATTATTTATACAAAATTCTCATCGAAAGATAATCGCTACAGTTGCCACTTCCTCGCTTTATGGAATTTTTATTCTATTTACGAAAAGAAGTCTTTTTTTTGGAATTCAGAAATGATAAATTTGAAAAAAATAATAACCCGATTCAACTTGGAATAGGAGTGGAGCCTTTCTTACAAATTGTTAATCATAATATATTTTCTAATTATTTACTTAGATTTATGAATAACAATATCCATGTTATGATCTTGTTATAACGCTATCAAAGAGTAATTTGGTAAAGCTATGTTTGAATTGACTTTTTGGTATAATTTGAGATATTTGATCGTCCTACGGTCCATTTTTTCCTTTCGTAACGGGCTGTATTCAATTGCATCATTATTTCTTCTCTCAGCTTGGCTCTCTGCCCGAATCACCACCCACCGTACCTACTCGGAGAGCAAAAAAACACGTTTTGCTGGACGCGCTGCTTGAGGTTCTAGAAATTCAGGAATGATTTTACGTTTATAATTTTCATATTTTTGTGAAATCTCACAGCGTGAATTGTTGCACCTCACTTGAATATAGATTAAATGTGCTTTACAATAAATATACTTTTGATTGGTCCAAACAAAGTAAAAGCACTGAAAATCCGGGTACAACCTGACGGTGGACCACAAAAACAGATGAAATTTCAATTTGTAAAAAAATTGCGCAAAGTAGTCAACTTTGAAAAATTCCAGGAAATTCAATTTTTGTTGCATCAAAAATCTAAAGACCACAAAATGTCAGAATTAGAATAAAATTTGTAAAGATATTTCTTCAAAAACTCTACCATCGCTCAAACAGTTTTTACTAGCAATCTAATGAAATCTAGCAATCTAATGAAACTTTTTTGAACTTTTTGTGACCATTTCATTAAAAAAAATAAATTAAAAAATATTTCTTGGCTTCATGATGTAGACATTAACTTCAGCTTTCACATGCATAGAGCAAATATTTTTTGGACGTGTAATAAATGAACAACAGCACTTTTCCTGCGACGAGGAAGAAAGCCATCCAGAGGATTCAGAACAAGGTTCTGAAAATGATTTTGCGGCTTCCACCTTGGCACAGCACCGAAAATCTTCATCGGATTGCGGCCATTGAATCGATCGAAGAGATGGCCAACAAAATCATCTCCAACTTCAGAGGCAAATCGATGCAGTCTTCCATCGCAGAGATTCGTTCTCTTTATAACTAGTTTAATTTTAGGATAGTGTTTAGTTTTAAGTTTAAAATATTTTTGCCATTACAGGATGTTCTCCTACATTAAATTCTTAATTGCGCTAAGCAAATTTAATTCTTACAAATAAATTTTTAATATCTAGTTAACTATAGGGCTCTGAACAGTTCATTATTGAGCTGAACACCTAATTTAATGAAAAAATGTAATATAAATGTAATGATGAATTGATACAAATAAAGACATATTTAAAAAAAAAAAAAACAGCACTTTTCCTGAGGCATGTTTTTTCGGATTTATTTTTGTTCATGCTGAATAACGAGAAAACTATAAGCTTTAGCTATATATAATGCTCTAAACATATTTTACTGACATTACAAGGTTTCTAGTGATATAAATTGCATTGTAATCGGTTTTATACAAAAAGAGTTATGATTTTAGCTTGGAGTGTCAAATTGACACTCCTTGTGCTGATTAGGGTAATGGAATCTAATGCGGATGAGGGTTAAACCAGCCGAAATTTAATAATCACAAAGTTTTGATTAGAGATCCATAATGTTTAAATTGATTTGAAATGTTAATTTTTTTGTCAAAAGGGAAACATCATTTTCCCTTTTTTTTTATTTAAAAACTAAAAATTTTGGAAGCCTTTCTATGGTTCGTAATAATGTTCGAATTTGAATTTGAATCGTTTTTGTTCGATCAAAAGCGATAGCATTTTTCGTCATCACTTCCATTTAAAGGATTAATAAAGCTTAACCATTGCGATTTTTTCTGTGCCCATTTTGAAAAAGTTATTTCACAATTTATAAAAATGTTGTCGTGAAGCCTCAGTTTTATTTCTAGAAGTGGTGATTATTTTTTAATTTAGAGTTACGTATGAATCCATTGCATTGAGATGTTGAGCAAGGTTCAAAAATCATGAAAAATTCTTAATTTCACAGATTTTTATCAAGATTTGTTCGTCAATGTTTCAGTTCACATTTTTGATTCTGGAAAACTTTTACAGATTTCAAAAATTTTCTTAGATAATTTAATTTAAATAACTCTGGAATAGATCTTCTAAGGCTGAACCATGAAAATCTTATGACTTTGGTAATGAGGATTGCTAATTTTCAAGTAAATTGACTCAATTCAATCGATGTTTGGCATGATTTTCCAATGAAATTTCTTTAAAGCAAGACGTGGTGCAAGGAATCTCAGAATTGAATTTGACTTATTCGGGGGCGCTGAATCGAAATATTCAATAAATTTCTTGTCAACTCTAGTTTTCGAGATATTTTTTCTAAAAATACGTAAAAAAATAAGTGATTGAATTTTTGTACTTATTTGACAATACTGTAAAAAACAAATACTTATTGACTTAATAAAACTTTTCCAAAGACCGCGAGTTATTTTGAACTCTAAGAAAAAAGTTATGGCAGTTTTCTTTGTGTTATTTTTTTCCAAACCTGCAAAGAAAAATAAACTAGATTGAATCTTTTATCTATATTTTTAGAACCGTAAGTCAAATCATTTCGCAGTCTTCAACAAAATTGTTGAATAAGTTAAAATTTTCAATATCCAATATTCAATGACTTTCTGAAATGATGTCTGCAGAAGTTGTGATTTCATTTTTTTTTAATTTCTATAAATTTTAGAATTCAATTTTTTGAAAGCGTTGTATCTCTCTTACAAGAATATCTTGGCAATATCTGACTCCTTGATTGAATGAAGGATAGTAAATTGATTCAAAATTAGCTTTTTGATTTTATGAAAGTTTATTGGTTTATCAGTTTTAAAAGATCTATTTTACCAAAAACTGATTTTTTATTAAATTTTCACACGCCATTCCAAGGTTGCCGAAAAAAATTCTGTGTTTTTGAGAAAAAAAAATCTGATTTTCTGTGATTTTACCCAAAAATTCTGTGATGGTTTTCTGTGATGCTATTTCCTTTAATTTCATTGGAAGTTTATGATATTTAAATGAGGTCTTTTCAACATTTTAGTCAGGAAAAATCAATTTACACTACCAACTTTATCATACTTTTCCAATTTAAAGGAAGAAATCTAAATTTTATATCGGCCAAAAAAAAAATATAATTTTTCAAATCCATTCAAAATTAAAAAATTCTGTGAAATCTGTGAATATTTAAAAACTCTGTGTTCTGTGACACAGATTCTGTGACACAGATTCTGTGACACAGATTCTGTGACGAAAATTTGCTCAAAATTATGTGAAATTAGAGATTTTTCTGTGATTTCGGCAACCTTGGCAATATCACCGAAACCAGAAGTTGTAGACATAATCTGTGAAATATTTTGAATTTAGGACGCCAAAATATAACAAAATCAGTTATTGGAACATAGGCACCAAAAATTCTGTTTCCCTGATTAATCGTTATAAACTTTTTAGGTTGATGTTGACGAGAAATCCTACAAAAAAGCCAACAATGTGGATGATTATGGGGCAAATACAGCTGCAACGTGCATATTTGATCAAGTAATTAATACATTATTTTTGGTTCTGTAGGGACTGATATTAAATAAAAATAAACAATCTTTCGTTGAAAAAGTCGTGAAATAAATTTAATTTGAGATGAGCTTTGCAAGCCGCACAAGCATGTCTCGAGGGCCGCATGCGAGTTGCTAATCCCTGCGCTAGACCACCTAGGCGCTTTCATAAACAAATTCAAAAATAAAAAAGTGATAAAAAACACTCTATTGTGTTGTGAACCTACTTGGTTGAATGATTCAACTGAATCAAAGCAATCAAATAAAAAAAATCAGCAATCAAAAGATTCCTTCGAATTCAACCACGGTAAATGAAAAGTTCAGATATCGGTATTTCGATAGCAACTTACTATCTCCTTCAGTGAGCGTTTCCGATTGATCGAAAATCATTCTATTGGAATGTTGCCAAAAACGAACATTTAAGCACGAATTTTGCCAAAATCATGCGGGGTCAGTATTCCAGAGTCAATGGGGTAATTGAGTTGGAAAAAATCTTAATTCAAGTTACTGAAATTGGAAATAAAATTTAAAAGAATTTTCAGTACTGGCGATGAATCCAAAAGCAACTTCAGTGAATTTACATTTTTTTTATTTGCTTCCGGAAAAAAGGGTGTAGAACAAGGTTGCCGAAATTACAGAAAAGTCTGTATCTTCAAAGAATGTTGAACAAAATTTGTGCCACAGATCACAGAATTTATAAAATTTTCACATAATTCCCAGATTTTGTACAAATTTTAAAAACTATAAAATTTTTATGAATGACTTTTCTGTATGGAAATATGAAAAAAAGGTAATGTAAATTGATGTTTTTTTTCTATTTGAACTGTAAAAAGTTTCCAGTTTGATGATGTTTCGCATGATTTCCCAATAAAGTTCATTTAAAATAGCGTCACAGAAAACTGTCACAGAATTTCAGGTTAAAAACAAAGAATTCAAGATGTTGTTGTCAAAATCACATATTTTTTCTCGGCATCCTTTGCAGAGTGTGGAAACCAACGTACCTATATTAAAAATACCCGATTTAATGCACTTAACAGTGGATTGGAGCTTTTTTACAAAGTGTAAATTATCTTTGGATACTTATGACACAATGATAGATTCCGCATTTCTTAATCATATAATTAAAATTAAACAAAAATAAAAAATCAATATATAAAACGATACCCAATACGTTTTTTAGGGGGAAGCAAAAAGTGATTTAAGAGTTCATTTAAGCAGTAAAATTTTGTCATTGGAATATATGTTAAAATGGTGTCGTGGTAGCGCTTGAAAACCTCGCGCTGCTGGTCGCAGGTTCAAGTATCGCTAAATATTTTTTTGTGTCTTTTACAACTGTATAAATGAAAACAACTACAATATTGATGGCTGGCGGTGGTGGTGCGTAGCCTAGGATGATACCTTTTAAGAGCTCAACCTTGCTAAAAGAAATAGTTTAGAATATGAGGATAGTAAAATGAATAACCACTCATTGATTTGATTTTAAAATCTGAATCAGAAATCTTAATCTGATTTCAAAATTCAAATTATGAATGAGATATCTCAATCTAAATATTGAACTTAAGTTCAATACATGAATTGTGAATCTGTCTTCTTAATATAAAGCTAAATCTTAATTCAAAATCTAAACTAAGTCTAGCTAAACCGAATCAAGGTGTAATATCTAATCTGATTTTTTAAATTGTATGTTTGAATTTTAATATGGACTTGGAATCTTTTTTTTTTCAAATATTAAAAATTAATATTCAGAAAACACATTTAGAATTTACCTACCATCATCTGAATCTGAAATCTGAATACGAATCTGAATTCTACATTTGAATCTGAACTCTTAATCTAAATTCTGAATCGGATTTTTTTTTAAATCTAAATGTTAATTCTGAATGTCAAATCTGTACAGAACTCGAAATTCGAAAGCTTCTAAAAATATATTATTTTTTAAAATCGATTTATTAATTCGAATCCTAAGTCTGAATAGTTCAGCTGTGGAAGTAATTTCATAGAAAAGATCAAAGGTGAATTCCATACTTCACGTACAGCGTATTCTTGCTAATACATTCGTGACCCATTTTTAACTCCTGAAGGTAGGCTCATTGTTACATCCAGGATCATCGTGGCGGTGCCGCGTTTTTCGAACAGGAAAAAAACAGCAATAATTTCAAATTTTCTTCTATCAGCAAACTGTGGATGGTTGTTAGAAACAACTCCTGCCCATATGATGGTTGAAAACAACCTCGGAAAAGTTTGGTGGAAAATAAGAAGTCAGATCTTAATTCTGAAACTGAATTATTAATCTGAATTCTGAATCTTAATTCTTATGTGATTTTTTTTTCTTAATATGAATTCTGTCTCAGTATATGATTCGAATAAATTTACATGCTTTTTTTCAAAACAGCTAAAAAACTCGAGGTTAAAAGATCTCCAATCAATGTTTTTACCATATTTAAAAGTTCATAACTGTGGGAATAACTATTTCATAAATTGCTTGTCTTCAATCTCCTGAACAGTGTGTGAAACATATCATACCTTAACAACGCAAAGTCGCGAATGACACAAAAATGTTAACACGACTATAGTCGAAACCAAAAATATAAATATACTAAAAGCTAATGGTTGTCTTTCTTTTCTTTTCTTTGCAGGACTATTCACCTCTAGATGACTGATGCAACTGATGGGGTTGCAGGGATTCAAAATCTAAGCTGTTTTCCATTTCTACCATTTGCAAAAAGGTTATTAAAGTTTAATTGCTCTCCCAGCTTGACTTGAGCTGTCCTCTCAAACCATATCAATCGAAATTCCTCCGGTTCACTGCCAGCAGCCAGCGGTCGGCAAGTTTAGTTGTGTCATAAATTTTAATATTACAACATCGTCGTTCGGTTGACGTCTGCGGGCATCTATCGGTTCAACATTGTCATCTCGGCGTCAATATGTGTCCTTTAGCTTTAGGTTTCTATCAGCTGTACTGTAGGAACACTCCGATCTGTCAAAACCATCCTCGCACAACCACTCACAATTGTTTGCTTTTGTTGTTGTTTTTTTTGGGAGCTTCTTAACTTGCGTATCTTCCACTTACCTACCTATCATCCATCAAACCTCAGCTTTAGGTACTTTTCCCCATCGAAGGTCTTCGAACAACAGCAGATAGCAGCAGAAGAAGAGAGGTTCGAGATGTGCTTCTTAAGTTTGTGAGCTGCTGCTGCTTACTTGCATGCCTGGTCACTACTCGTATTTACTCCTGCTTGGTGGATCCTACATATCTCTTTGTGTGGGTGTGGGTGCGATGGAATGGTCGTGGGAAATCCCAAACGCGATTGCCATTGTGTCTGCCACCGGTGGTGGTCGGTGGATTGCCACCTTCAGCTCCGGTTCGGTCTGGTCCGGTCCCAGCAATCAGGCAATTGACCCCAACCACCAGCTTAGCTCCAACACCCCCTCCCCTCCCCTTGGGAGCTCCAACCGAGAGTGAATGTCCATAATGGCATGTTTGTATCTACTATGTAGGAGGTTTTCGTACGAATGTTTGTGTATGAATAAGTTCGTTTCACCCGCCTCAATACCACCCACCTGAAGACTCAGGCAGTAGCTAGTTGGTGCCATTATTGCGACAGTGCTGATGCCTTCGGTCATTCTCCTCGGCTGTTTTTTGTCGTCGATGGTGTTGTTGCGTTCTCGGTATTGTTGATATTGTTGATATTGGCTGTTGCGTTTTCCTTTTCGAAACACACACACAGACTCTTTCTGGTTTACCTTTTTGCCCCATTCAAGTTGACCATTCTCGTTTGGTTTTCATCGCTGTCATCGGCGTCGAGGCGCTTACTTGGGGGAGTTGAATGAATACAACAACAGACAAAATGGCAAAAAAGAAGGTAAAAGCAAAAACCAACTGCTGCTCGGTGGAAGAAATAATGCCGAAGAAGTTCCCACCCCCACCACTGCTAATGAATACCTACTACAATTGTTGCAAACGAAAAAAAAACGACACAATGTCCAGGTTGAGCCAAGAAATCGGTAAAAATGTGTGGCTCCCGTAACTATCTGAATTATTGTTTGTGATTTTGGCTTAAGTAACACACGACCGTTAGCCAATTAGAACGCCAGAGGGAAGAATTTCCGGCAACAATGAGAACTTCTATTAGGTAGTCGACTTTTTCTTTTCATATAGGATTAGATGGAAGACCATGAACGCGTAAGCCTTAGTTATTTCTTAGTGATTTTGATGGGCGGTTCATTTAGCAGGTATTAAGGCTCATTTAGTTAAAGAGCGTTTGTCTTTCGATGCGAACTCGATGATGATATCCGCATTGTGCATTTCCGTGATAATAACGTTCCAGTCATTAACTCCAGAACCCGATTTCCGCGCGTTAAATCATTCTGCTGGTTTTGGATTTAAACGAATGAAAATGTGAATCAACATTCGAGAACGTTAAAGGCACGTAGCTGTTTTGTTTGACTGAATTTGTGAAACGACTCATCTGTCTGATTGAAAATTTTAAAACAATCTGATTCTGGCTGCTGACGCTAGGTCGATGGAAAGATTTTTCAATTCTCACTTCCATTTTCGTTAGTAATTTTCGAGCTACCTACCTATTCTTTTTTTGATTGGAATCATCCACATGTCAATTACTAAAACGGAAAGTTCATTGGATCGTTTTCTAAATCGATTGGTCAGACATGATTTAATCTTGTCCAATTTACCAGAAACAAAATAAGGCGAAATGCAATCCTGAGAAACATCATTCTCTTGGAATCTTGTTTAATGTATTTATTTAAATCGATTCCTTTCAAGTTTCGCAAGAAATTCTGGAAACTGCTTGAAGATTTTGAAATGTGTATTCATTCAGGTGGCAATGGATGTATGAGAAAAATTTCATAATCGAATTTTTAAAACCGACCAAATACATTTTGAGATTGGCCCCAAAAACTGACATTGACAAAATTTCATTTCAATCCGACTTTGAGGGTTACCTTAAAGCAATCAAAGTTTCGGTTTTTTTACCCTCAAAAATCACCAAAGAGGGAACCGAAAAGGGGATCAAAGGAAATGCGGAAAATTTTAATACCGAATGACTTACAAATGCATGAAATGTCATCGCGAGAAACAAATTTGGTTAAAAATTGGTTTTCTGGGACGTAGCCGTTTTTTGGAAAACCAACCAGAAATACCCGGAAAGTCAATTTTTCGCCATTTTTTTTGTTTTTCAATAACATTATATCTCGACGTTTTATGCATTTTTAAGTCATCTGGCATCCAAATTAAAATTTCGATTTTCCGGATTACCTTTGATCCCCTTACGTGAAGTTTGAAATTCTAAAGACGATTTTTGACAATTTTTTTCAAGATATCACTTGATTTGGACCTTTTTTAAACTTTTAAATCATATGCCATAAAAAATTAAATTTAGATTTTTCTGATCTCGTTTTTTTCTCCCTTTGATCTCTCCCTTCAATGATTTTTTAGAACAAAAAAACCGAAACTTTGAGTGCTTTGAGGCAATGAAGTCCGATTAACTTGAAATTTGAAAAAGGTCAGTTTTTTTAATAGGCCAATCTACAAAACTAATATGTGTAGGGATGAGATAAAGGATATGCAAAAAATTAATCAAATTTAATTAAAAATAAAATAAAATAATAGTTGTATTCGGCAACACTGAAGATAAATAAAATTAAATAAATTTCCAAGGCAACGTTTGCTATTTTGGCAACACTAGGCAAACAAACAAAACAAAGTCAGTGATCTATTTTTATTTTTTATCTGAATTTATCTGAATTTAGATTCGTAAAATCACAACAATGGCGTGGTTGGTACAGTAAGAACAAATAGCTCAGATATTTAAGGTTGCTGTTGATGATTATTTTAATTTGGCCTCCCGGTGGAATAGGACGGAATTGGCGTTAGAAGCGCAGATATTTAAGGCTGGTCGGTTTTCTTGTGAGCGACAGACGTGTCTAAGTGAATTTTTGAATTGAGATTCGTAAAATCATAACAATATGGTCGTTTTGCGAAATTCGACATGACCCATTTGACTGCCTATAGACTAGTGTACATTAGACTAGTCAATAACAATAATAATCCTTAATTTTGACGCGAAACCCCCCAGATTGGTGCTTTTAAGTGAAAATATGCTCTCTGAAAGTTTCAGCTCAGCTAGTTGAAGCACGAGCTGGCGCAATCGGCTTCAAATTTGTATGAAGATTCTCGGTAAAATTTATGGATAATCCACAAACTTTAACTTTTTATGTTATAATATGCGTGCAGTATGCTATATTAGACCGCTGCAAGCAATGCATGGAAATTTCAAATTCTTGAATTTTTGAACCTCCCATAACTTTTTGTTGGTTGTTTTTGCTGCCAGAAATAGCAATAAAAATTTGGGAAGCAATCCATCCAGTCCTGAATTAGCGCAACGAGTTTTAATTGTGTATGAAAATTTGTATGGGAAAACAAAATTTTTCATTCAAAAATCGCCAAAGATGTATTGAAAGCTCAAAAAAATATAACTTTGAATGACCCGAGTTGTTCCCCGAAGAAGATATTCGATGTTATACAAGTTTTGTATTCAAAAATTTTTTTTTTATTTTTTTTGTTTTGACTGCTTATTCTGAAGCTGTGTTACAGTAGGATAAGAATAAAAAAAAATCTCTAAATACTGCTTTGCATAGCCAGGGAATTTGTTGATTTATAACTTTTGTAAAATCATTTCATGAAATTTGCAAGCAAAATCTGCCATTTTTAAATACTTTTCAATGGAATCAATTTTAATATTTTGAAATGGTTATAACTTTTTTTTCACGAAATGCTACTTACCATGTTAGCAAAAATTTAAGCTTAAGAATAGTCAAAACGAAAAATCAAAAACCGAGTTAATTTTAAGCTTATTTGAATTTTCTGGATTATTTATTGAGCAAAATTTTTTTCTTCTATACACATTTCCTTACAAAGTTGAAACGCGTTGCGTCAACTCAGGATTCAACCAAATCATCTTAAATTTTACACTGATGCTTGATGACCCACGAAGCTTAAAAAAACGTATCGGAGCAAAAAGTTATTTTTGCAGCGGTCTAGTGTACATTAGGGAATCAATGGATGTATGGGATTTATTTCATGATCGAATTTTGAAAACCAACCACATACATTTTGTAGATTGGTTAAAAAAACTGACTTGGGCAAAATTTCATTTCACTCCAACTTGGTCTAGGGTAGCTTCAAAGAGCTCAAAGTTTCGGTTTTTCTACCCTCAAAAATCACTGAAGAGGGAACCAAAAAGGGAACCAATGGAAATTCGGAAAAATTAAAATTGATGCCAAATGACAAGTGTTATTTCCTAAAAAGTTAACTTTTGGGATTTCTTTTTCGCTTTTTCATATGTCTTTCTCAAGTTAGCTAATTTAATTCAAATAAATCAACTATATCTGTCTAACTTTAACTCACATTTAAATAACATGTTCTTATCAAGCCTTGAACCCGAGCTTACCGCTTTATAATCGAGCTACTTTCTAGCAAGTCTCTATGAATATAATGATCAGGTAACGAATTTACTTGATGTGATGATTTTCTTTAAAACGACTTTCCGATTCTTGCTGTCTACTTTATTCTCACTTATAAGATTTAAAAAAGTTCTTCCGGAACTAAATGTATATTTCACATTGTTCGTTCGTGTTTGTTTAAATATGCAAACACGGGTTGAAGTTCGAAACAAGTAGAATAAGGCCTTTAAATTTACTTCAAAGTTCTTTTATTGCGAAGTTGCTATTGAACGCCCCACACAGGGGTAAATGCACTTAAAACGGGATCAAAAGTATTTGCAGACAAACGATAAACGGTAGATAATTGATGTCTTCAAAATATTTTCATATTTTTTAACGATCTATGAAATTCTTGAAAGAAAAAAGTAAATTTCTACATGAAAGAAAAATAAAAAAAATGTTTCTTAAAATAATTAGTTAAGAGACTTATTGATGTCTTCACAAAAGTTGTAGATTATTGTAAGAAACTTCGTTGAAGACACCATCACGATCGCATGAAAATCATAAAGGTGGGAGGAATTTTTTAAATAAAACAAGTAATATTGAGTTTTTATTTAATTTCTTTTTAAGTATACAATTTAAAAACTTGGTATATTCGAGAAAGTTGTTCAAATTGTCAAAACACACGAACATGTCAAATACATATTTCAACTAAGAAAAGAGATATACTAAAACATATCTAAAATATTGCCTTTTTTTAAGTAAGTTATAACTTAAGAACTCGGACGAGTTTGTATAGTTTTTTGAGTGGGTTTTGTTGGTCAAGTTATTGGCTTTCCATTGATATACACATTTAACATTAGTTTTGGATAGATTTTTTTGCAAACAAGCAATCAATAATGAGCCTTTTTCCTCTAAAAACAGTAAAAACTGAGGGTTTTTTTTCCAATTTTAAGCTTTTTTTTACTTTCCTCCCAGGTCATAAATTCACTTTTTTCTTTCAAGAATTTGATAGATCATCAAAAAAAAAACCCTGCGCCCGTTGGAGCAAATTAAAAACTTTTATGTTTACAAAAGACTACAATAGAGATTTTTAACGAACTATTAAGTTGTACAAAAAAAATTGCATGCAAACCATTACAAGGCGAAGTACGTAACAAGAAGATTGTTTTTCTTCATACAAACTTTAAAGTTTTCTAAAAGTAGAAACAGAAACCAAATCAGTAGGTACTTTTGAGATTTTTTGAGTTTTTGCTTGATAATGAATGAATTTTGAACATCAAACAAGTTCCACAGAACTTTTGTACAGCTCTATGTAAACTTTTGAGTTTGTTCCAGTAATATCCGAACTTTTGGTTGCTTGGGAAATGACCTTTTTTGAAATTTAATTTAACAATTTTTGTATAAATTTCAACTAAATGGTAACAAATGGAACTTAATCACTTATTTTACTAGTCCATTGCATTTTGCTATAAATTTTACGATGGGAATGCGACTTTTTCACTAAAAATGAGAGGAGTTTCCTTTGCAGGGACAGCCTGACGTGTTATTTTGTATTAAAAATTAATAAACTATGGATTTTTTTCTCGAGTCAAAATAATAAAGTCTCTGAAAAAATTTAAAGAGATTTTTTTTTGAACTACACAACGCTGTTTTTGTTGTTTTTTATTGATTTAGATATAGCAGTTTAACAATTTAATCTTTTGATAGAAAAAAAGCCTTATAAATAATGAATGCTTCAAGATAGACGTTTACTGTCAAAGACAAAAAGGTACGCATTTGATTTGATAAAAATGCTTTGAAGGCACCGCTTGCATATAAATTTATCCAATAGGGTAAGAGCTGAAAAAACAGTTTTTTTAGACATGCTCTTACATTTCAACATTGAAAAAAATTATTATAGCGCGCTTCCTAATCGTGATATGAATTTGATGTCTTTAACAAAGTTGCTTTGAAAGATATTGGCTGCACTTTTGTAGAAAAAAATTCACTCTATCTTTTTAATTAAAAAAGTTTGGATGTCAAAATGATGAAAAAATACACGTCTTAGTATCTGATAAATATCTAACTGCATAATTGAACCGCAATATTTGATGAACATATTTGCTGTAGACACCGATTATCTGCGTTTTTAATTTTGTCTTGCAAAATTCCAGTTCTGGACCACTATGCAATGTTTCAATGATCTTAAGAAGCTATTTGCAAACGCAGACTTCCTACGGGTAAGAAGTGTGTTCGAAAAAAATGCAGCATTTTGTTTTGTGAATAACTTTTGAATTTTGAATGATGAAAATTAATTAAATTTTCGGTGAAGCTACCCAATAATGTATTGTATTCAAACTGAAGTTCAATGATCAAATTTTTTGGGCAAGATTTGGAAAAATCCAGGAAAGTCCCAGTGGGAGACACGAAAACAACTGAAAATAAACTATTCAACCACAATCGTTTAAGAAATCCTGAAGGATCGAATAGTGAACTAAAATTGGAATTAAACTGAAGATGATTGATTCCATGAAGTTAAATAATGTGAGAGGTTTTATCAAACTCAATCCAAAAATAGCGATATAGGAAGTGATAAAAAAGGTATTTTTTCTGACTAGTTCGTCTAGTTGGCTAATGAACAGGCCTGACTTCATTTCTACAAAGTAGAAAAGCTACCACCGGTAATATAAACAAAACACGGTGGTCAAATCGTGTGCAAAATATTTGGACTACTAGTAGGGAGATATTTTGAAAAAAAAAAAATGGACAGCAAAACGAATTCTTCATCGGTTACCTGGCAGGTTTAAAAACGATTGACACGATGAATGGATAAATATACGAAGAAAACTTCACCTTCAAATGCGACTGTTTTCCCTCCAAAGCACTTCGATAGGTCCCCCAAGTACCTATATTCTCTGTTTTAGTTGGATCTGGAATCGTACCATCACGCAAAAACTGTGATGGAGTAGTTAAAAGTCAAATATGTATGAATATGAATAAGATAATTTTTATTTACGATGCAGCGATTTTAATGTAAGTACCGGAAACTGGGAAACATTTATTATTTTTTTAATTAGTTTTCGAATAATTTGAAAAAGGTTGTTTTTCTTCTGTAACACTTAAAAGTTTTAAAATACTTATTTAGTTATGTTCATGCTCCCTACCTCAGTTAGTATTTTAAAAAAATCATTGGTAGCAGAATGTTCAAACGACATTAGCGGCTATAACTTAATGTTTGTTAAAAAACCAGTTTTATGTGTCGGGGTAACTTTGATCACTATGAATTTTACGTATCTCAACATCTTCAAAATCATTGTTTTGATGCAATTAAGCACAGAAGGCTTGAATCATAAATAACATATTTTTTTCAACGTTTTCTTTCCAAAACAAATATACTCAAAAGATGGACAATGTTGTTGCATACATTACGGGGCAAACATTATAAACATTTCCTAATATTTTTTGGCCTCAAAAACAAATGAAATTTTACCTTCATGCAATGCCCTAGGTCCTCCCACTGTTCCCATGTTCTTTTTTTTGCTTCAAACTTAACCATTTGAAAAGGTTATTAGTTTTTTTTGTACAGGCTTTTTCAAATAAAATGTCCGATTTTTTAATATCCAAAAATTATCAAAGAATGACCATAAAACTATATCGATTCAAAGGGAAAAGGTTAAACTTTTACTTAAAAAAACCCATTTGCTTCTAAATGCTATCATTTTATCAGGAGAGGTGTTTGTTTGTTAGTCTTTAAAAAAAACAGATATTTTAAAACTTTAAAATTACATTTGAAGTAATATAAAAAATCATCAACTACCAGTGTTCGGCACAAAAACGCTAATTCGCTGATCGCTAGTTAGTCCGATAACTTTTTGTTAGCGGTTTAGTTTTGCCGCTAAATTTTGATCGAGCTAGCGAATTAAAAAGTTCCGCTATTTTTTGGTTCCGCTAAATGAAGACCGCTAACTTCCATTTACCTTCTTGTTTCAAATTCACGAATTATTACTGATAAGTAGAACAAAACTTTTTGTCGTTTGACAAGTTAAGGAGACATCGGGTATCATTCTTACACCAATATGCGCTTCAAGTGAAAGTGGTCACTTCGAATGGTCTCAGGGCAGGAATTCCTCATACAGATTTACTTTTGTTTTCTCTTTTAGTACTTCTTTTCTCAACATTCTTAGAAAAAGAATTCAAGAAATATAGTTAAACAGTATTAAACTATTTTATACATCCTTTATGTAATTCATAGCTAAAAGATCAACTTTTCGATACTGTTTTTTTGCCTGCAAAAGTACAGTCCACGGCCTACTTGATCAATATTTTACGTGACTTTAGCATGGTCGTCCACATGTGATGATTTGTTGAAATGTGCTTTTTAGGCTGAACGATGGAATTTCAAAGGTTTTTCCAAATTTCCAAGTTTTTTTTTTATTTTAGATTTCAACGTTACTATCCCACCCGGCAAGTCTCGTTTAATACATGTACGAATCGTGCTGGAAAAATCCACTCTCTACAACTTGTTTGAAGTGGATTAGATATTTAATTTTCACAATACAGTTTTTCACTGGTATTTCAAATCAGGTAAAATAAAGATAAGATAAAATCGCCATAGAATGAATTTGGATTTTTATTTCATTTAGTTTTTATAGATCCACGTTTGGAAATGCTCCTATCATAAGAATTTTGCATTCTTATTTTGAAAGTTTGAAAAAAAGTGAAACCTGGTGAAAAAAAATTTCATTAGACTGGGCACAATAAATAATCCACCATATTTGTAAGGTTTTTGAGCAAACGAATTGAGATGCAGCAATAATCCATCCTCTGGCCATGCTGTTTGCGTTATTGTTAGTCAACAGTTAGCGATTAGCGATTAGCGCTTTAAACTTGAAGCGATAACTTTTTTCAGCTGATTTATCGGTTTTAATTGGCGATCGCTAAATTTGAATGAGTTAGCGATTTAATTAGCGCCGCTAATTTTTCAATTAGCGATGCCGAACACTGTCAACTACAAACCAAATTAAGCCTATTTAAAACTCAATGTATAGACTATTAAACGAATTAAACAATTTTCAGATTTCTGAAATTTCATTGCTCTGTTATTCCATTCTTTGATTTCTCAAGTCTCTCCAACATTTATCTCTAAACAACTTTTAAGGAAATTCGAAACAATATAGATAAGACATTTTTCTGTTTGACTGTAAGTAACAGTCAGTGACAAAAGAGCTTGGTATTAGGCTCTTTTTTAATTGGTAAAACTATACTGAACTAAGTTAACGATTTCTGCTGACTAAGGCAGCCAGAAATGGTAACAAGAAGAGCTCCCCAAATAGTAGTTAACCTTCGTATCACATTTCGTATTCATCATTAAATCCGACTTAATCGTCGACCTAATTGGAGGATATATTCCGTTGCTTGCTACTTCTGCTCGAAGAGACGCTGAGTGACAGATGACAAACAGAGCACGAGCGAGGGCAAAGTTGTAGGGGCTGCTGTAGGTAACAGCTGCTCATAATCAAAAGTTACAGCCAACTGTCACTGGCTGCTGAAACATCATGAATACGATTTGCTGCTTTCCAGCATCCGTGGCAGCAGCTCATTATGTCAAATCACTGTTCGATGAGACACGCTTTTCCAGCAAACGAAGAAAATCGTCTAACGTTTAAGAAGTGTACTGTGTATTTCGGAAAACTTTGTTTCCGATTTGCTTGTCTGGATCCCGAAACAAGAAGAAGCCTGCTTCATCGGACTTCCAAGGCACACAATTAATTCACTCTTCACAGCAAAAGCAGCAGCAGTGAAGGTTTTTCGCCTGCCTGTCAACTGACTTCCGAAAGCGATTTCCTCCCTCTCGATGACGATGATGTTCAGTTGATGGTCGCGCGCACGGGGATGGCGTATCCCAGTTGCTTTGAAGATGGCTGAAGAAAAAAAGTCAAAGGAGGGATGAAAATAATAATAACAATAATAATACACCTAGGAAAAAAAGGAAAAAACAACAGCAGCACGCGCTGTCCTTTGTCCTTGTTGTTTTTCTTTCCTTTCTTTTGGTTTTTTTGTTGTACTTAGTCGTTGCCAATGATGTACCTACCACCGTGTCGCCTCCGTTCCAAACAAGATTATATAAATATTAACACTTACGATGAAATATAAAAAGCACTTGTTCAGTTCTGCGCCAGTTCATATCGGTTTTGGAGGATACTGTTGTTGGTCTTTTTTCTTCTTCCCGTTTTTGGTTCAGCGAACGCAAAAAGCAATGACACTTCTTTAGATGTGGATTTTTTTTTCTTCTCCGTTTTGGTTCTTCAAAGCTTGTTTGAAGGGGTTGGAAAGCGCTGGAAAGCTGTGAATGGAACAATAACGGGAGAAAATATTGACCGTCTGGACGAGAGCGTAAAACTTGGAAAATAAAATTACGAACATCATGCTAATCCGGGAGACAAATTTTATTGCTTACGTTCGTCATTTCCAATAGAAACAGTTGGGGATTTTGGTTTGTTATGTTGGGTATAAATTTTTAATTGACTATTGTTTTTCCAAGCTTCAATTTGTCAGTATTACAAACCACGAGATAACTCGGTAGACTTCGATGTGTCATGAATTCAATGAAAAGTTTTTGAATGTGAATGTTTTCTGAATATCTTGAAGTTCTGTAAATCTGAAAATCTTAAATTTCCATTATTAATAAAAATCATATATAAACTGAGAAGATTTTCTAATTTCTCGAGCCCTGGGGTCTTAAATGCGTTCGTTCAAAATCAACCATGATATTTCGCAGAATTTTTAAGTAACGTTCACATGAGTAAATTTGAACTTTTAGGTTTGTATGGGAAAATTGAATATTTTGTTCTGAAAAATCAACATCATTTTTATTTCTTCTGTGGAACCGAGCCTGTGCCTATTTACAGATTCTTTACAGGAAATTTTGTGCTGGAAAACTTTATCCATGTAAACGTTACTTAAAAATTCTGCCAAAAATCATGGAAAAGTTTTGAACCAAAACGATGCTTTTTAGACCAGTCTTATATTCACTTAATCAGGGAGTTTGGGAATTGGACAATGAACGCTTCTCTCTTATGATTATTTATTAAGGATATATGGGCCAAGCCCGTCATCCGAACTAAAATGATGAAGAAATAATTTCCTTCATCCATTTAATCCAGAAAAGTTGGACGAAAAATGAGCCCACCGCGACATGATCGAAACCTGTTATGGACGTTATGGACACGTTTTTAAGTTGATTTCCTTTCTCACCTCACCAAATTATCTTCAACTCTCACAATAATTTGTTTAAATGAAATATCTGATTGTTTAAGATTTGATGGTTACTAATCAGTAATCACTTTTCGATGATTTATTATTTTGACAACAGCAATAGAAAATTTATATTTCTCCCCCGTAACTTACACAGAATTCAATTAAACATTCTCGAAAATCACCGCTTTTTTGTAATCCTTTCCAGCATTCGATAAACAAAACATTCGGCTCATCACCATTCTTAAAATTGGATTTTACTTGGCTTTTTGCACAAATAAGAATATGGTTTTTTTTCCAAATATTTTGAAACAACCTCTCGTACAGAGGAAAAAAGTCAGACAAAATTTGAAATCCTCTTAAAAACTTTTTCTTTATATTTCAAGCACAATTTCCGGAGGCCATTCTCTGTAGTAAACATCTGGTCACCTGTTTGTACCACTTTTATCAATTTTTCAAGGCTCCAAGGATTAGAAAAAAAACAAAAATTATCGAAATTTTTCGAACCGTGAAAAAAAAAACACGCGCAATGTCAATCGGTCATCGCCTACTCGTCCAACCGTTTATTACATTTTCAAAATGTCCAAAATCTACTCGCGTGAAATTTATTCACATTTTTTTTGGATAAACCCTTTAAATCACGTTTGGAAAGTGGGAGAAGTCTTCAATTATAATAAAGCATCTAGTAAAGTTTCTCTTAATTGAGTAAAAAAAATTTCTAGAGAACTTTTCAATTCCATTCGTTTTTCATTTCAATTTGGGTGAGTGGATTTTGATTCATTATTTTCTACCATTTAATATGAAAAAGGGTCTTAAAATGCATTGAACTTGATTGAAGATTTATTGATTGATTGATCATTGATTGATTAACTAGGACTTCCCATTTTTAGAGTGGGCGAGTTCTTTCAAAGTCATTATGTTGAATCTCTCGTGTTTTCCGAATTTGTAAAAAATCGCTTGAAATTGTTCGAGTTTTGCTCTAATTAAATTATTAAGAGATTTTAATGTTTTGAAAGTGGGATAAATTATTTCAAAATTTAAATAAGTCTGTGATCAAATTTGTTGAATCGAAGTAAAATCGGGTGAGTTTTATCATTCTTACGTTGATTTTGTATAGGAGTCGCTCAAATACACCACCTTAGAAAGTGGAATGAGTGATACAATTGAATAAGTTATGTTGTATTGAAAGTTGTTTGTGTTCCAAATTTATCGATCCTTTCAAAATAAGCTCGAGTTTGCAATTTGCAATTTTGAATTCTTGAATTACATTTCAAATCATCATTAGATATAAGAAATAAAAAGCTGTTTAAAAAACTGTTCCAAATTAGATTTTGCCTTTTATTTAAAACTAGCTGATTTTACCCGGCCTTGCTCGAGTTCACGTAAAATATAAATCAAAATGAATCGTTTGGCTTTTCGAAATTTTGGAAGTTTTATATTCATCATTATAAGAAATTTCGCCCAAGTTTGGCCATGATAGTTTTGTTAGTCTTTTTAAAGTTTTTTATTGAGAATATTCACTCTTCATCGTTTTCGTTTTATCGAAAAATTTGTAGTTATAAGGTTTTAATTAATGGAAATTAAAAAAAATCCTGGTATGCTAATTCATCCTTTCATGAAAAACAATTTTTAAAACCATCATTTCTTAGGAAGCTTGAATAGACTTGGCCTAATAGTTTTATCTTCAAAAGATTAAACTGCTTTTTTATCTTTTCCATCTCCTAACTAATGAAAATATCTGTTGAAGATTATCCCACTTTTCAATATGGATGATCTCCCTGTAAAATGGAATATTTAAGTTTCATTTACTTAGAAATTTCTTAAAAAACCTTCGAACTTTATTGAAGCATGTTGAAAACTCACTTTGCATGTTTTCAATTGCATGTGTGTAATTTTTCGCTTTTCAATTTCGCACTGTTTTATTATAAGTTTTCCTTAAATGTTGAAAGTTCTACTAATAGCTTTTTGAAGTTATCGAAATCAAATCATCTCGAAAACACCATTTTTATATTATGAAAAAGGTTTTTTTTAGTTGTTTGTTTTTTTCATGGGCACAAACATCCCATTAATAGATGGTAGAATCGACCACATTGGTCATCAATGATAACTCAAAAGTTAGAAATTGGCCAGTGAAATCAAATTGTATAAAACTCAAAACCTCAAATTTTATTATCTTATCAATTTTCTAATCCCCCATTAAAATTCCAATTGAAACGTTAAAATCGTAGCTGAACTTATAACTGTGAATCTAAATAAAAAAAATCTTTCTCTATGAGGAATTCCAAAAATATAAAAATGCGCTTCGAAAGCCACTACTATTCTAGTCAATATATTCCTAACAGGGTAGTTGTATTTTTCAATCAAAATGTATGCTTATAATAGTATCCAAATATTTCGTACCGGTAGCATGTGCTTTGAACAGTAAAAGGTACAAAAAACACCCGCCAAAATTTTCACTTTCAAATTTTTAATGCTCAGCAAGCTTCGATTTGATATCCAGTACATGTGAGCTCTGGATGGTCGTTTCTAATAGCCTGCCCATGGTGATGGTGAAAATAATCCCGCCAACGAAACGAACGGAAACGAAAGTCGGTGCACAAAATGGGTGCCATGACTTTCTGTTCGGGGGAATAAAACCGTTGTTGTATGGACGGCCACCTTCAAAAGGGGTCATCCGAAAATCTAAAAACATTTTTCATCATTCCTGGTCCTAATGAGCACCCATGCCAAATTTCAGCTCTCTACCTCTTAAGGCAGCTGAGCCTATTGAAGACAAACATACAAACGAACAAACGGAAATTACTTTTTATATATATAGATTTAATTCATGATTTTCGGAACTCATATTCATTTTCAATAATAAGATAAAAATCTTTTGAATATCACAAAAGAAAACAAGACACTTTGTTTTATATTCAGATTCAATGTTCTGAAACTTAATTGTTATGCAAATTCAAACTTACAATGCATGAAAATGGTGATTCAAAATTGAAAAATCATAATCAGCTTTAT
Organism: Uranotaenia lowii; assembly: GCF_029784155.1. Taxonomy (NCBI): domain Eukaryota; kingdom Metazoa; phylum Arthropoda; class Insecta; order Diptera; family Culicidae; genus Uranotaenia; species Uranotaenia lowii. Next base: position 432,365,630 of record NC_073692.1, read on the forward strand.
AATTCGAAATTCATATCTAAATTCATATTCGCAGGTCCGATTGAAAATCAATAGAAACTCAAAACATCAGCATTGGAATTAAAGATTCATGATTGAGGGCTCTGAAATAAATTTCACTTCTTCGTTGATATTTAAAATTCTGATCATATATAAATTCAGAGATCGTTTTTTGTCCTACATTTAAGAAATCGTTTTGAAACGCGGAAGCAATGAAAGGTTGAATTCAATTTCATAATTCAGATCCAGAATGTTAAAGTTCAAATTCAAATTCAGCTCGTGAATGAGTTTAACAACCAAGGTTAAATTAAATTTAAATCACGAGAATAGTTGAGGAATTCAAATCGCAAGAGGTGGCAGATTTACAATATTAATTTTTAATTCAATTTTCAAAATTCTTAATTTCAATCAAAATCAGTTTGTATTCACAATTATGCTGAAATTACAGGGTTTAAGTGTGAACTTGTGTTTATTTTGCAAATTTTGTTCAGTAAAAATAAGTTTAAAAAAAATAGAATTCCTCAGAATTTTAGTTAAGGAATTGGTTTTTGATAAGCAATATTTGCTGAAAAAATATGTTTTTTAACGTAAAAAATTCACAATAAATTCCATGTTTTCTTAGTGTATTGTTTAACGTTATTAATATTGCAGTTATTTTTCAAGAGCCAAATTTCAAACTCAAATCTTGCTTTTAGATCTAGATTGCAAGAATAAGATACTTGTATAAAATTTTAATCCCTTATGTTCCTATTTTGAAAATTTGATTTATGTTTGCTATACTCAATTTTTTTTATATAATCCAGAGTTTGGCAAAATAAAATTCTAATCTCAAATCAAATAAGGTAAATCTTTTCTTGAGCAAATTCAAAAATTTCAACCATAGATGAAACCAAGTTCCTATTTTGTTACTCAAGAATGATGGCTTTTCAAGCGTAGTTTACAATCTTTATAATGTGGACGAATTTTAAAAAAGTAACTGTTTCGGATTTTATCGTAAGAAAAAGTCCTTGGAATCTACTTTAGACTTTTATGTAGATCAAAGCTAAAATTACAAATTAATTGTTACAATTTGGAGTGATAAGAAGATAAATGATAACTTACATTAAGTTTCCCGATCCTCTTGCGGGAGTAGCTTTAGGTAACTTTTTCCAATATTACTAGTAGTTGGAGCTTCTTAGAAGTGATGTAGATATTCCAGTTAGTTTATCACTTCGGTACTCAAGAATTCTCACGTGGTTTTACCACCGAATGGTTAGCTTTTCCGCATGCAAAACACTTTTAAATACTAGCTAACTGTGATAACCACTGTGATATTAGTTTTAAGTAGGAATTTAACTGTGATAATAGTAATTAGGTAGATGTAAGAAATATAGTGTGCACGTTTCTAGGAATATTTGCCAATTCACATAAAAATGATGACTTTCAATTCTCCTATGTTTTCTACGTCTGACATTCGTTGTCATAGTATACCTACACTACACATAAGCGTCTCTACTCCACCTTATCGAGGGGGGCGCATTCTTCAGTGGTGCCCAACAGTAACTATTCAATTTGAAATACTAAGAATGTTAAAGAGCATTATTAAACAGTTTAATAAAAAAATCAAAGTACCGTAAACTGGGGGAACTTTGATCTCCGGGGAAACTTTGATCAACATTTAATTTTTGCAGATAATCATCATTAACTAAGTAAAAAGTAAAAACATCTGAAAACTGTTAACTTCGTTTGAAAGCATATAAATAGAGTTGCAAATAAACTAAATGTGGTTTTTATTTGAAGATTTTTGATATTACTTAAAATGTAATTTTAGAAACTTAAAATATCTGGTTGTTCCAAGGCTCACAAACAAACATCTCTCCTGATCAAATTTAAGCATCTAGAAGAATTGGATTGTTTTATGTGAAAGTTCAACGCTTTTGTATGTTTAGGTTTAGTTTTAGTGTTATTTTTATTTTTCATTTGGTATTAATTTTTGGATTTAAAAAAACCGTAATTTTCCATGAGAAATCCCGTATAGTAAAAATGGCTGAAACCCTATTGAATTTACTGCAAGCAATGATCATGTTTTATACTCCTCACTTCAGTAAGGTATGACGAAAAGGCAACCCCTTCCAAAATATTCAAAAATGATTGAAAAAAAATGATCAAAGTTTACGGTATCTTTCTTTTTGAAGTTCAATCTGTATAAAAGACGGAAAAAATACTCAGTTAAGATTTCGGTCCACCAAGTCCAAATTGGTGAGATTTTCGTTTGACGCCTCAGATTTTGTACAGTCACCTTTTCCATTTTCTTCGGCGCAGAACGCCAGTTTGCTGCTGGCAGATTTTTGGGTCTTCTTAAGGGTTTCGCTAAACTATCGTCCAAGATTTTTCGATTGGGAGAAGTTCTGGTGGGTTGTATCCTTGGGCACAACCTGAATGTTGTTAGCGGCATACCACTCTATGGCATTTTTTCATAATGGCAGGATGCATAATCCGGCCAAAACAGCTCAGAAAAGTCACGTTTCTTCTGGAAAGGAAGCAAACGCTTTTGAAGACACTCTTCTACTTAAATTTCCTGGTTGACGGTCCCGGTTGCAACGAAAATATCGCTTTACAACCTTTAAAGATACAGATAGCTTCCCCAACGAGATGTTTCTTGGAAAACTTTGATAGTTTAATATGCATGAAAATGTCTGCCACCTTTCTCCTTCCGGTTGCTGTATAATACTTTTGTTCGGAAACCTGTCTGAAGTCTGCTTTGGCGTAGGTTTCGTCGTCCATTACCACACAATCAAACTTTATCAGCAATATCGTATACAGTTTCCGAGATCTAGTTTTTGCCGTAAGGTTTTGCTTTTCATTACGATAAGCAGTCGTTAACTTCTTATAAGTCGATAGTCCGGATCGTTTTTAGAGAGACTGGAGTTTCGCTTGAAAGTGCTAGCCATCTGGGATTGTTACTAACGCAGTTGAAAGTATTTTTAAAAAATTCAAATCATTTATGAAATCTTTCTAATTGACTACGATAAGTTAAAACCAGTTGTATTGATGAGTCAAATAATTATTTATTTTTAAAGAGAAATTTTTGGAGTCACTTGATTTTGTTATTGATGAAAATAGTATTTTAAAAGAATATTTGTGGGTACGGATCCTTTTTGACTGAATGTACACAGATTTAAAAGGACATCATCATCGAAGAGGTAATTTATTAAGTAACAGCTGTTCGGTCAATATTGCTTCAATTGATTGGAAATTCTCAATTGATGGTAGTTTCTCGGAAATCAAAGGGTTGTCATCCTTAGATTGATCACTTGTCATGTATCCTAGCTATTGACTCTTCTAAAGAAGATGAGTAATTTCTGTCAAGTGTTCCGGTACAGCTTCAATAAAAAAGGAATGCTTCATTACGACGATGTTCCATCAGATCATCAAAGTTAATGCACTTAGGGCCAATCATAAAGAAGTTGACAAGACACATGATGAGACAGGATCCTCGCATATCCAAACCAATTTGATATTAAAGCCAAAGGGTATCTTTCTGGCTGCTCTATAGAGATAATAATAGTCAAATATGTTAACATCGTCCTCGTCTATTGCCCTTTTCATCGGAATCCGAGCCCACATTTACAAGATTGTTATTAATCACATAATCGGTATCAATTTACGATCCGATTGAAACGACTCTCCCCGACTCGGTGACTGAATCTAAAAGCACAGTATTAGATATAGATAATGGAAATTCCTAATCTTCCCAGCATCCACCACCACTTTCGTCTTCCTACCCAGCATCCGGGGGGCCTTCGCAATCCTGTTGTTCATTAGGCGTCTTATGTTTAACCCGGTTTTCGGTTCGGTTCGGTATATTGTTTGTATATGCCCACCGGCAGCTTCAGTGTGGCTCTGTGACCATGCGTTCGCATTTATGAATGGCATAATTGGCCTCGGAGAATAACAACAACAACAACGGTTCAACCTAGAACTGGAGCTGGTTTCTTGTTTACATTACGCTTCAATTAGATAATTGTTGGCCGTCCACCGAAACATACCTCTAAACTAAACTTCCAATAACAATAATAGCAATCAATGAGAAACTTAGGTACACCTAATTCATGTTTGAACGCAGTAGGCCTCTGGGCCAATGTAGTGTTGTTGTTATCACAAATGCGTCTTGATGGCCTGAGGCGCCTACTTTGACTCCAAGGCCCACTCAGCATAATCGCATTCAAATGAGTCAACTTTTGCACACCCACACATTCATTCGCCCAACCATAAGTTCAGGATGGCGGGGGTCCAACAAATCCAAACCTTAAATGTTTGATGTGGCGCGCGGGGTTCCGAGTTGGGGTGTGGACTGAATCCGTGTGAAAACGACCAGTCGGCTTTGTTTTCACAACTCGAAACTCCGGGAAACTCAATTCCGATAATTAAATGTTGGGGGGCAGCAGCAGGGCCGGCCATTTCCATTTCATTCCATTCCAGTGCCAATGAATTGGCTTGTAGGGCAGCCGAACATGTGTGTGCGGCTGTAATTGATGTTGTTATTTGAAAAACATAAAAAAAATTTAAACACACTGAAGCGAGGTTATGGACTAGAATTTCGACCGGCTGCTGCCGCTGGTTGAACAAGAAATTCGACCTCATCTGAGAAAATAATACTCCGGGTAGGACTGAAGTCTATCTGAGATTTCTAACGGTGTTGTATATTTATGTTCGAACTCAAGAAATCGGTGGCTTATTTTTAGTTTCTTTTCAATCAGCAAGATCCGTATAGATTGGGCAGTTGTGATATTTTTGTTGTGATCGGGCGCAGTGTTGCCGGGTTAAATTATAATGTGGCCTGCAAAATTTTCCGCCCCTTCTACACTTTTGTTGAACGATACATAGAGAATATACAATATAATTTGTTGGCAATAAAAATTAGTAGAAAAAACTTAATTGAAGCAGTAAAGTTTGTTAGGTTGAATGGTTGCTTTGATGAATAAGCGTTTGACAGAAGAACACCAAAACTTTAATGGAGGCGCATGGTTGTTCGACAAAATTGTATTAGAAAATTGTATTGCAAATTTTTAAAGATTATCATGGAATATTTTCTAGCTATGATATAAATGTCGCCAAATATCCTTCCAATTATTCGTTGACGATACCAAGATATTCTATCTATTTTTCACATAATTAATTTTTCAAGTACTTCATTTGGTTTAGAGTATTTAAAAAAAAAATAATGAGGTTTACACGTGAAGTTTTTTTTAGTAGGTTTTAAACTTTAAAAAATTATTATATTTCAAAATCTTTTTTCTATTCATAGAGTACAAACAAAGTTCAAAGTTTATGCACATTATTTCAGATAAAATTATTTTTTGTTGGAGATTTGAATTTTTTTCGATGTGTTTCAACTACCTTCAATAAATATTGCAGTTGTTCTTCATTTTTGGCTATTTTACCATTAAATTCCGAAATCAATGCAACACCTCTTTCGGCACAGTCGTTCACTACGGTTACCATCTTTAAAAACATTTTTGAAAGAAATCGGTTGACGGGAACCAAAGTTATTGATAAAAAACTGTTTTTTTTATTGGCATCGCAAATCGTCCAGTCATGTTCCTAAGCCCCTGTGGTTATGCAATTTTTTTTAAATTGTCAACAATTTTTCCGCCCTAACTTCTTTCCGAACTATCAAGAGAATATCATTCAAACTCAAATATTAGAAAAGCATTAAAAATTGCAATCGAAGGCAACAGCAATGGTTAAAATCGATCATTATTTGACGAAACGGCATGCATTTCACATTGAGTGTTCTGGTCGGACATTTAGTCGCATGATTAAAACAGTAATGAATATCACCCTTAAAAAAGTTAGCCAATTTTTGAAGCTTAATAACCTTTCTTTCTTAACTTTAATTGAAATGCAACTTTCGGATGAAATGTTTTTCATAGTTAAGACTTTAAGAAAACCCGTTTTTGAAAGAAATCGGTCGAAGAAGACAAAAGTCATTGACGAAAAACTGGTTTTTCATGTTCCTCTCGAACAAAATGTCTCAAAATCCCATACAAACTTCAGGCTTGTTGAGCGACCCCTTCCCGTGGTCCGATCTGGCCCAAATTTGGCATGAGATCTTATACTAGGCCCAGGATCAATTTTAGCCTGCAGCGTATAACATTTCACAGGTTTTAAATTTCCCATACAAATTTGGGGCAGTCTAATCTGCACTTGAAAGTTTATTAACGTTTCACTTATTTTCATTATTTTAAATCATCTTTTTTGAACCGATAATGATTTTTTTTAGTTAATATTAGTCCAAAATGATCAAATTAGCAACTTTAAAGTAAAATTTCATTGCCTTTGTAGAGCTTTGTTCTTCCAAACTTACAACAAAACATGGAATAAAATAATTTTCAATTTTTTTCAATGACTTACCGGATTAATTGTGCATTTTTTTGCATGAAATCATCGACAAATTTTCAATCGTATTATAGGTTTCCAAAAACCTTTCATGAGGAGGCATAAATATTAAAAAAAAATACAAAACAACAAATTGGTTTTTTGGTTTGATTTGCCAAATAAAGTGAATAAATAAATTCAGGCTTTTTCAATGAAATACAGGCAACCGGTCCGGGCCGGACTGTTTCCAAATTGTGTAATAAATATCCGGGAAAATCCGGAAAAAACCAGGCAATCTGGCAACCTTAAATTAAAAGTATCAACTTTTGGAGCAATTCTACTAGGGTAACGGACTTATTTTGGACCAGGTACATATTTTGGACCACCTTGCAGCTTTTTTCCAATTTTCCTTTCATAAATCATGTTAAACATGAAACTTTTGAACAAATATAGTTGAAGCTACTTCTTATGATTCCAATCATATCTAAGATTCCATTTAAATATGCTGATAAGGGATAGAAAATTGAAAATAAAGTTTTGATTTTTCGCTGTTGTTCCAAATCAAGTCCATTTCAGGAGGACGTGCCATTATTAGAGTCAACTTCCAAGAAGTTTTCTGCCTATCTGTGATGAATTTAACAACATCAAACATGTTCACAGTTATGATTAAACACTTGAAAATAAGTTTTCAAGCTCGAAGGACCAAATAAACTTGTTTTCGTAGTAATTTGACCCATGTCGAAAATAGGTCCTACTTAATTCCTCAAGGACTTATTTTGGGCCACCCAACATAACCTGAGTAGTAAACCGGCTGTTAAATGTTCAGGAACGTAATAAAACGTTGTACGTTGTACATTATATAAAAAAAAATAATGCACACTATTTCAATCGCTTAAAATAAATAATTGGCATTATTTTATTCAATCAACTCGCTCAAGTCCAAACCCGCCTTTAAACGAAGTTCACTTCAATCGGCATGAAACCAAGCCAATCATTGTTTTAACTTACTTTTCAAGCACAATGCTTCAAACAACGTTAATCTTACAATTTACATTAATGGCAACTGTTTGATAGATAGGCAGTTTTCAAAAGCTACAGCTTAAAGAAGCTTTAAAACATGAAAAAAACTGGAAATTCTCCAACTTTTACTAATTCTATATTTGTAATGCTTCATGAAACATTATTGCAGGTTTTGTCTTACAACCATACAGGGTTGATTTTTGAGAAATTAAAAACTTGGTTAGGTAGACGAGACCAAACATAAACCCCTTCTCAAGTAGGGGTTGTGAAAAAACGACAACAAATCGGAAAATAAATGTGGACCTAATTAAGTTTAATATTTGTAAGAGTTGAAATATCTCAGTTAATATAAGAACAATTTTAACAGATAATATATTTAATTATAGCTATGAGATATATTAAACATGATTCAAAAGTTAGGAAAAAATGGTTTAAATGTGTGAATATTTCAATCGAAAAGTACTAAAAATCTTGTTTTTTAGCCCCTGTGGTTATGCAATTTTTGAAAATATAATTGTTGAAGAAATTACGATCACAATAATTTTTTTTCGTATAACAAAAGTTGTTTCGAAGATAAAACTGAACTTTTGTGAAATTTTCCGCGAAAAAAAAACTAGCTTTTAGATGGTTTAAAAGATTGCATAATTCTCGTACATTTTTATCTTTTTTGAATCTATGTATTCTACAGAACTGAAGCTAAATTAAATCCACTAAGGTTCTGGAAGTCAAAATGCCTCAATTGATGTCGCGAAGTTGAAGATGTCAGACTTTCTTAACTTTTCATTGGATCGCCGGAAAAGATTTGCTTTCTAAGAATTGATCTTTAAGATAAGCTTACTGGCCAGTATTTAACACAACAGAATAAATTTCGTTGAGATTGCGGCGTGCGGTCGAAATTTTCAAAACATTTAAAACACACTACACATTTTGTGAAATTTTTTCCGCAAATTTAGTACAAATTTTAACAAAGTGCGTTGACTGACAAAATGATGATTCCCGGTAAACAACCTCAAGTAACCGGATACTTTCAGCGATAAAACATCATTTTCTAACATAATAAAACTAAATGGTTTTTACAATTTACACATTTGACACAATACATGCGTTAAAAACAAAGAAATTGTGCGTGACCGGTCATTAGGAACCCACACCTTTTTTTATACACCAATTACCGCCCATCACTAAACGCTTCAAAAAACAACAACTATTGAAAAAATCGAAAAATTTTTGATGCAAATCTATTCTACGAAAATAAAACTATCGTTTCGAGTCGATTTTAGGTCCAATAGGTACTATCTAGTAAACAAAAACCCTTTTTGCCCTAGTAGTACAGTAATGCTTAGTTCGCTAACAGGCGTCGAATTCAATAATTTGACCGGAAACGAAAAACCAAATATTTTATTTCTGGCTATATTTAGCATAATTAAGAGATGTTTTTTCAGTGCAATGGTCGAACAATGATGCCGACACAGAACACAGGTCTTATATTTGGAGAAAACATCCCAGTTTTTTCAAAATACACACAAAAGGGTGATTTTGGGCGGTAAATGGTGACTGGGCGGTGAATGGCGTCTTGATGGTATATCACGGGAGAGTTTTTCTGTTTTACTCTATTCTTATCGAAAATTACTTTTTTAAAGCAGAAGAAGTTGTAGAAAAATACAGATTGTTGGAGTAGGAAATATTCAAACAAGTGTACCTAAATAGGCTGGGGAAAAATTTATGAAAGTTATTTCAGGAATGAATTAACATGAACAAAAAAAAACTTGACTACAAGAATAAGAAAGAAAACGATTAACTGAATTTTTCGTATAATTGCGCATCAATCACTAGCGTCAATATAGCAAAATTTAGAAAAAAAATCTTATTTAGTTTAAGGGTGGTCCAAAATAGGTCCAAAGGGTAGTCCAAAATAGAAACCTGGTGGTCCAAAATACCGACCACAGTAATTTTCGAAGAAACGAGTTTTTGGGCTTAAATCTTGTTACATTGCAACAAACAACGATATGTTTCGATAGAAAAAGTCTTGATCTTTGTAATGAACGGATAAAACAGTTAAAAATTGTAACATGTACTTTTTTATTTCAGAAAATAGCCTGGCCACTTCCCAAAGCGGTCCAAAATTGGTCCGTTACCCTAAAGTGTGTGGTACTCCTTGAGAACGGTCATTGAAATTCCTGTTCTTCCTAAAAATTCAAAACTATGGTAAATGGATTGATTGAATGTTAATTGGACTTTTTATGCATTACATTCATAGTTTTATATGGTTTAAAATTGACTTTTCCATGGACAATACTTTAATTTTCTCCGTAAGTTGTGAATTTCTACGCGCATTAATTTCTGGTCATGACTTTGGTTATAGCGCCTTTACTTGCTCTTGAAAAAATATGAGAGTACAGAACTTCTTGATTAGTAATTACAGCCCTAAAACTTTTACTTTTAAAAATTTTGTTTTGGAAATGAGAAATTTCAATTCATCATAACCAACTTACACGATTTCTACATTTCACCAGGCCGTTTTTTTTTTTTTTAAATATGTCTTTATTAGTCTTTTAATCATTACATTTAAGTTACATTATTAAAGTTAAATTAAAGTGTTCAGATCAATTATGATCAGTTCAACTCTTTGATACAGTTTGTTTTAAACATTGTTTATTTGATTTAAATTTGCTTTAGCAATAAATAATTTGATTTATAGGAGAATATCCTGTTGAGCAAAAAAAAAAAATGTATAAACTTAATCCTAAATCCTAAAAACTAACTTAATTGTAAAGTGAACGAATCTCTGCGATGGAAGACTGCATCGATTTGCCTCTGAAGTTGGAGATGATGTTGTTGGCCATCTCTCCGATCGATTCTATGCCTGCAATCCGATGAAGATCTTCGGTGCTGTGCCAAGGTGGAAGCCGCAAAATCATTTTCAGAACCTTGTTCTGAATCCTCTGGATGGCTTTCTTCCTCGTCGCGCAGCAGCTAGACCAAATCGGAACTGCATACATGATCGCTGGTCGGAAAACTTGTTTATAGATGAGCATCTTATTTCGCAGACACAACCGGGATTTCCTGTTGATGAGAGAATAAAGAGATTTAGTATATTTATTACACTTAGATTGAATATCTTCAATGTGATTTTTAAAAGTAAGATTCCGATCAAGTGTAAGTCCCAGGTACTTCACGTGATCAGACCATTCTAATGAAACCCCATTAAAAGTTATGGAATGATTTTCATTAGGTTTTAAAAAATTTGCTCTTGGCTTATGGGGAAATAAAATAAGTTGAGTTTTGGAAGCGTTAGGAGAAATTTTCCACATTTTCAAGTAATTCAAAAAGGAATTTAAATTTTGTTGCAATCTACTGCGTACCACCCGTAAATTTCGACCTTTGGCTGAAAGCAAAGTATCGTCAGCAAATAATCTTCTACCTTTTCCTTCTGGGACATCAGGAAGATCAGAAGTAAAAATATTGTATAAAATTGGCCCAAGTATACTGCCCTGAGGGACACCAGCTCTAATGGGTGTCCTTTCAGAACATGAATTTTGATAGCTTACTTGCAAAGTTCGGCTAGTCAAATAATTTTGAATAATTTTGGTGAGATATACAGGAAAATCAAATCGAGCTAATTTAGCTACTAAACCTTTGTGCCAAACACTGTCAAAAGCATCTTCAATATCAAGAAGAGCAACACCAGTTGAATAACCCTCAGATTTGCTAGCGTTAATCATATTAGTTACACTCAAAAGTTGATGTGTAGTAGAATGTCCATGACGAAAACCAAATTGTTCATCAGGGAAAATAGAATTCTGATTAATGTGAATCATCATTCTATTCAAAATAACTCTCTCAAATAGTTTACTTAAAGAAGGAAGCAAACTAATTGGTCGATAACTTGAAGGCTCTGAAGCACTTTTTCCAGGTTTCAAAATTGGAGTTACTTTAGCATTTTTCCATTTATTGGGAAAATAAGCCAAGTGAAAACATTTATTGAAGATTTTAACTAAAAAATTTAAAGTGCTTTCAGGCAACTTTTTAATAAGAATATAGAAAATCCCATCTTCCCCCGGGGCTTTCATATTTTTAAATTTTTTGAAAATCAATTTAAGTTCATCAATATTTGTCTCACAAGAACTTTCAAACACAATTTGCTTAGAAAGAATATCATCAAATTCTAGGGAAATTTGAGCATCAATTGGACTAACAATGTTTAAATTAAAATCATGAGCAGACTCAAACTGTTGGGCTAATTTTTGAGCTTTTTCTGCGTTAGTTAAAAGAAATTTATCCCCATCTTTCAAAGTAGGAATTGGCTTCTGGGGCTTTTTCAGAATTTTAGTTAATTTCCAAAACGGCTTTGAGTAGGGTTTTATGTCCTCTACTGCTTTAGCAAAACTTCCATTACGAATGAAATTTAAACGACGTTTGATCTCTTTTTGAAGGTCGCAATAAATTAATTTTAAATAAGGATCCCTAGTACGTTGATATTGGCGTCGACGAATGTTTTTCAGTCGTATCAAAAACTGAAGATCATCATCAATTAAAGGTTGATTAAATTTATGTTTAACTTTTTTTTTTGAAATGAAGAGTTAACCACCGTAAATTTGTTTAATGAAATTATTTTATCGGCTATATCGGTGAAATTGTATATTCTTTGAGAAAGAATATTTAAGAATTGAAAGAATATAGACGGATAGAAGATTAGAATAAGGTGAAAAGATGTTGAAAATGAACGGGAGGGTAATTTTAATTTGAAAACTTTTCATCACATTTCATCGTTTTGTTCCTCACGGGCCTACTACCTTGCAGTGGTTGATACTTATAGAGTTGTAGCAACCACCACACAATAGTAGGCCTAGCGTGGTTCGTCCCACAAGCGGAAACTTGCAGTACGAACGAACAAAAAGATGAAATGTGATCGCTCAGAAAAGCTTCAAATACGACCGAGACACATTCATCGATAGATGCGGTTCTCGGTATTGTATCATTACGTGCGGTCTAGTCGGTTTTGATACAATACCGAGAACCGCATCTATCGGAGGTAGCAGGCTTTGGTAGAGTTGAAAGGAAGCGTTTTTTTTTCGATTGTCAAAATGGTGAAAATTTCAAATTGAAAAATTATAAAGTCTTTTAACGACTCCGGTGATTATTTACAATGGACCGGGATCTACAGGAACAGGCAAAGCGAAGAAAGGCAACCAAAACAATGGAGCAGTACATTCAGCTGGATGAATAAAAATTGGATATTTGGAATGGAGTTCCGACAAATCGAAGCTAAGTATCTGTTTTTATATATTTTCATTACTTGAACGCTGGCGAGCCTTAGTAGAGGTGCATGGGCACAAGACTTTTGATGGATTTAGATCAACAATTTTGGTCTAGCGTTTTTTTCTTTCAATGTGTCTGGGCCACAGCCGGATCTTGTTTCTGTTGTCTGTTAAAGGTCCATTTCTTAAAAGCATTCTTTCAAATGTGTTGTTTTTTTTTATCCAAATTGGTTCTCTTACTTTGCCTCTTTATAAAAATTCCAATGAGATCCAACTTAGCAAATTCATTCTAGCATATTATTATCGTTAGTTCCTATTTTTGTTTTGAGTAGATCATAGTTGATAGTAGGGTTAACCATTTTAAAGATTTTATTTAAAAGTAATTTGCTTTTTGCATGAGATTGTAGTAAAGAAAATAGGACTAACAACTTTGACAAAAATCAATATAACACAACAAAAATGAAAAATAATTGTTTTTATTATCGTTGAAATTTTATCGAAACCTTCTAAAATAAGTTTTTTTTCACAAGAAAATTGAGTTCTCAGAGCTGATTAAACCTACAAATCGAAAAACATCACATTAAAATATTTGGAATCAATAGTCTTCACATTTAAATGCATAATTTTACCATTTCCAAAATATTCACCATATATTTGCTAACAACATTTTTTTGTTCAGATGAGCTTATTGAAAAATAAAAAGATTTCCATGACATGTTGAGAGTGATTAGTATATGTACCTACAAATTCATTAATTTTGGAAATATAAATTAGTAAGCTCACACAGTCAAGAAAAAAAGTCAAATATGTGTTGAACAGTAGTTGCAAAATTAAGGCTTTTGAAGAATTTTAGCGATTAGACATTTCTTTTATAATGGCCCTTTTAATTGATGAGAAATACGAGATATTTTTAGGAAATCCTTGAAAATAAATATTTGTTTTGAATATTTTGATTAACAAAATACCTATGTAAAAAAGTGATGTAAATGCAAAAAATTAGGCAATAAATTAGGGTTTCAGTTTTAGCAGATTTTCTTGGTTTACTAGATCGCACTGGTCAAAAGTGTTTCCTGATCATATCCTTTAACCCACACTCCCAAAACATTATTTGCTAGGATGCAGAGGTGACCTCGGTCCTAAGGCACGAATTATTTCTTTAATCCCTTTCTCTCTTTTCCAAACTATCTTTTGACTACTAGGACGTGGCCGGCGCCGTTATTGATGATTAAAGAGAGAGCATCAGTTTTGGGCATTGTGAATGTGCTGTCAGTCCCAGACACCTTTCATTTGACCTTTGAACAAAATTGGTGGCCTCGGTCAATCACGGAGTAGCAACCATTGGCGATGTGGAATTCGTTCCACTTAGCCACGCCTGCGATCATTGTATTCGAAATGCATTTATTTTCAAACAATAAAAGATGAACAATCATATCACTAATCAACAATTAAATAAGGAAAAACCATTTCTATGAAGATCTTTTTTTTTCAAATAGTAACAGAGCATTTCGGGTTCACTGATTCAGGTGGATGTGAGTAGTCAATCAAGCTAAGCTAAGCTAAGCTAATACCGAGAACCGCATCTATCGATAAATGTGTCTCGGTCGTATTTGAAGCTTTTCTGAGCGATCACATTTAATCTTTTTGTTCGTTCGTACTGCAAGTTTCCGCTTGTGGGACGAACCACGCTAGGCCTACTATTGTGTGGTGGTTGCTACAACTCTATCAGTATCAACCACTGCAAGGTAGTAGGCCCGTGAGGAACAAAACGATGAAATGTGATGAAAAGTTTTCAAATTAAAATTACCCTCCCGCTCATTTTCAACATCTTTTCACCTTATTCTAATCTTCTATCCGTCTATATTCTTTCAATTCTTAAATATTCTTTCTCAAAGAATATACAATTTCACCGATATAGCCGATAAAATAATTTCTTTATGTTTAACTTTAGGTATTGAAGCGGCTCTAGCATTGACTATTGAAGTTGTCAAATTTTCTACAGCCAAATCAATATCTTCTATTGAATTCAATGGAACGTTTACATCTAAATTACGTTCAATAAAATTCATATATCGCTCCCAGTTAGCCTTTTGAAAATTAAAAGTTGATTTTAAAGGGTTTTCAATGGGACTTCGGGATAAAGAAAATGTTACTGGAAGGTGGTCTGAATCGAGGTCCGCATGAGTAACTAATTGACTACAATGCTCGCCTAAATCCGTTAGAACCAAATCAATTGTGGAGGGATTTCTAATTGAAGAAAAACAAGTATGCCCATTAGGATATTCAACAGTATAATAACCTGCAGAGCAGTCATTAAACAAAATATTCCCATTTGAATTTGATGAAATATTATTCCAAGATCGGTGTTTTGCATTAAAGACACCAATAATAAAAAATTTAGATTTATTTCTGGTGAGTTTTTGTAAATCTCCCTTCAAAAAAATTTTCTGTTCACCGCTACATTGAAAAGGCAAATATGCGGCAATAATTATAATTTCCCCATAGAAGTTTCTAATTCAATTCCAATTGTTTCTAAGACTTTTGTATTGAAAGAAGGAAGAAGTCTAAATTTGAGACGACTATTGATGACAATAGCTACACCCCCACCTTGTCGATCAAGTCGATCATTTCGTAAAATTTTAAAGAAAGCATTGCTTTTCAAGTTATTGTC
Organism: Uranotaenia lowii; assembly: GCF_029784155.1. Classification (NCBI taxonomy): domain Eukaryota; kingdom Metazoa; phylum Arthropoda; class Insecta; order Diptera; family Culicidae; genus Uranotaenia; species Uranotaenia lowii. The sequence goes on from NC_073692.1 coordinate 432,380,933, forward strand.
TGGCTTTAAAAAAGTTTCAGTGATGGCAGCAATATGTATGTTTTGAGTTTTCAAAAATAAAAAGAATTCATCTTGGTTAGCCAGCAAAGATCTAGCGTTCCAATTCATAATATTTAAACATCTATTTGGATCCATGAGGGAATCGTAAAGTCATAATAATTTTATTAGCTTAATTAAAAGAAGTTTGGAAAGCTTCAAACATTGAATTTGCTTTCAACATAAGTTGCATCATTTCCATTAAATTTTGATGCAAAAATTTCAATTTTTCCTCAGTAATCTCACCCAAATCAACAAAATTGTTAGAATCAGAAGAGGAAGGAGAAGAAAAAGTATTTGAATTTCGGGGATTTTCCCAAGCCTTCGCATGAACGTTGAGACTTGGTTTTTTCCCATTTTTATTAGTTAAACCTGAAGAGGGCAACCCATTTTCAACCACCTCTGAGAACGATAAACAACGAGTCTGTGGCGCAGAATCAGCCCAGGTAACATTAAAATCATTTCGGGTATCACCCAGCCGTGATTCCAATGTAGGCCGAGGCTGACTGCAAACAGGCAGGTTGTTTGCCGGTCTGACGTGTGTAGACGAAAAAGAGGAAGGAGGAGAAGAAACTTTTCTGGAAACTTTGGGGTTTTTCCTAGAAGCAACAATTTTTGCCCTAACGGGACAATCTAGAGAATTCGAGGAATGATTACCTGCGCAATTCGCACACTTAAAAAATTCTGTTTTTGGCTTCTCACCACCAAAAAGGCATTTAGATTTTTCATGATCGAATGAGCCGCAAAACATGCATCTGGCATTCATTCTACAATTTTTAGTGCCTTTTTTTATGAAAGTTTAATGGCATTGCGGTGAACTTGATACTATGAAAATTCTTGATAGAAGAATTAAAGATTGAAATTAAATGACGGATAGACAAAGCAGATGCTTAATAGAAGAAAATTGAAAGATGTTGAAAATGAGCCAAGAGCATATTTTATGGAAAGCTTCAAAGGTGCGTTCTAGACCCTTTGTCCCACATCAATTGAATGGCTGAGAGAAGTAATAGCGAGAGGCGCAATTACGTTCACCCATACATCCAACCCGATGGATTGGTAAAGCACGTGCTTCCCAATCGGACAAAAAGTCTAGACCGCATGGCTCTGGTGAAGCTTCCCTTTTGCTGAACCAGTTCAAGCGATGTGTTATTGGTTGTTTCGGATTCCGTTTTTATCGGCAGCGCTACTTATTGTTTTCACGCAAGTACCGTAAACGTCCCTACTTTTGCCAACTATTTAATTTTTTGAACTGTATTTCGAAATATTTACCCCTTATATAAACGCACCTTTGAAGCTTTCCATAAAATATGCTCTTGGCTCATTTTCAACATCTTTCAATTTTCTTCTATTAAGCATCTGCTTTGTCTATCCGTCATTTAATTTCAATCTTTAATTCTTCTATCAAGAATTTTCATAGTATCAAGTTCACCGCAATGCCATTAAACTTTCATAAAAATAATAATCAACGGTGACTATTCGTTAAAAAGAATTTTTAGTGCCATGACAAAAAGCTTGACAACGACGACATTGCGTAATATTTTGTAAAAAATTGGTATGGGATTTACGAAAAGGTTCAAATTTTACTCAACAATGAAACATAAGACGAGCCTTTTCCAAAATTTTCAAATTATTAACCTGATCCTTTTTAAAATGGATCAAATAAAGTTCAGGAGCAAAACCAACACTACTGGTATTATTCGTGTTGGTTCTTTTCCTCATTTGAATTACTTGAATTGGAGAAAAACCTAACAAAGAATTTAATTCATTTGTGATCTCATCCGGTGTCTGATCGCCGGTGAGACCACGAAGTACGTAAAAAATTGGTGTTTTTTATTATTCAAATAATTTAAAACCTTTTGAAAATCATTAAAAGATTCCGCCAATATACGAGCAGTTCCCCTTCGACCGATCTGAAAAGAAATCTTCACATCCTTGACGGAAGTGACGATTTCTTTTCGAAAGGCATTGAAGTCAGGAATCGTGACCGTAATTGGTGGAACCTTTTCGTTTTTAAGAGTATAAGAAGAAGAAGGTTTCTTAGTACTCTTATCCGAATTAAATATGAATATTTCCTCATCACCGATGTTATGAAGGACATCGAATGAATTGGAAATTTCAACTTTTTTGGCAGATGGCCCTTTATTAGGTTCAGCAATCCGTTTTCTTCCGGCCCTTGAGCCAGCCGAAGACTTCCCCATGCTGGAAAGAAAAGAGAAAATATGAATAAAAGAAAATGAAAATAAGTTTAGCACTGAAAAGTGCTGATTGAAATACAGGTAAGGAAAAAAATAAATAATGTAAAATGTTCCTGCAGGTACACAGCAACGATACGATGCTCCGGCGTACGTGTTGACGGCTCAACGGTACAGATGGAAGTGACCCCCAAATTGTGATAAAATTTTGAATCACACCGCTATAAAAGAATACAATCTCATAAATTGGGAAGAAATCCGAACCTATTTGAACATCCAGCATCCCAGTTTTCTCCACGCTCATTCGATGGTGGACTTCTAGTCATTTTGGTTTTTCCGCACCGCCTCCGCAATCAATGTTTATTTGATCGTTCTCTTCTCCGATATTGCACACTGCTGCAGCATCATCGCATCGGCTCACGTTGTTAGTCGGTCCATCGAAATGGTCCAAAATTCGATTCTCGGTGACCGCAGCACCTTGGACATTCAACAACAGTAGAATAAGAGGAAAAAAAAACGACACGAGCGGATCGTTCGACGTTTGTTTTTTGGAAATAAAATGGATGGGAAGGATGCTGCTGGGAAATTGGATGACGTCGATGATGAAATTTCCTCTCGGCGATCTCGAGGTTTGTTGGGAAAGAAAACTTTTGTTTATTTTGTTCCTGACGGACGGTGGTTTTTCTCCCCATTGGACCGATCTTTGACCGGGTCATGTTGCGACAAAAAGTTATCTTTTTTAATTTTATAGTTTACAAGATTGGATTCCTCGGAAGCAAAAAAAAAACGCTTGGCAGTCTTCGAGCTGCGAAAACCCATTAATCTGGCCTCCGAATTCCGGCGTCGTTACGATTCGCTGCTGACAGGAATCACCGCACCTTTTCACCGGAACATCATCATCAAGTGCGCGACCACGAAAGTGTTCCGCCGTGCCTCGCCAAGAGTTTCAGATAATTTATGTAGATTTTGTAAAAGCTAGACATTCTACACGTCCATAAAACTCATCATGAGCATAAAACATTTGCCTGACTGACTGCTTTCTGCTGCTTTTGGCTGCCAGTTTTGGGACCTGAGCGTGCCATCATCAACATTTTCATCATCATTCAGCGTCATCAGCATCATCATTATGCCACCAGCTCACGCCAAGTGAATTTTGCTGGCCCAACCCAATCCAACCCGAAATTCGGCAGCCCCAAACCAAACCGAAACCCACAAAACCAAACCATCCAAACTCCGAGAGCCCATTCATTTCGACTGCGAAACCTCGCGCTCGCTCGCTTTTTTGCGAAACCATTTTGGCCGTGGCTGTGCGTTTGTTTTGAGGTTAGGTAATGTTTTGCCAAAGAAGTACCTCCCCAGCAGCAATCCCCATTCGGAAGACGAACCACACTGTCGGTTGGAGTTTTTATTTGTACCACCCTTCTTCCCCATAAAAAGGCTGGGAGGTACGTAAAAGGACCTCTTTCTCCTCCAGAGAAATCCCTCTAGAGGGCACGTGTCGCTTGGTTCTTTGAATAAGGAATGATGACGATTGCCCCTTCACACCGCAGACAGTAGCATGTTAAAAGCAGCAGCACCACCACACAGCCAGTCAGTCAAGAAGATGCTACTGACATCGTGGAGTTATGATGCGAAACCGCCCGCTGCTGCTGCTACTTTTCATGCGACGCACGCCAGGTAGGACATGGCACATCATACAAATTCTCACCGGGACTTTGGGTGGAAATTCGTTTTGACTGATGTGCGATTTGCTGCGAAAGGTGTGTTTGTATGGAGTTTGGCGAATATTTATGACACAACGCCACCTCACTTTGTGTCAAGGGATTTGTGTTTGGTTTTTGGAAATTATTTTTCCGCGGAAAGGATGATGACTGCAGTTAATCGTGGGATAGGTTCTAATGTTTTTTGGAAAACACGATGATCGATTCGATTTAAACTACAAGAGCTGTATGAGACATGGAGGTGCTGTCAATATGAAATCAGTCATGTTGGAAACTGGTTTTATAAGCCGAATCAATATCAGTAAACAAAAACAAAATACTTAAAAAACTAGAAAAAAAACGAAAATATAAATAAATTTACTTACGCTAAGATGTTCACTACTGAACCAGGGGCGGTCAGACAATAAAGGGAATATATAGCGAAACAACGATCATTTTGAGAAAGCGAAGGGAGGGGATGATGAGAGGAGGGGTGGCGGGGGGTGCTATTGCAAATGAGACTTCTACATTTGCTGCACATTTCTTTTTGTCTTCCCTTGAAATTTCATGTCACAAAATTAGAGGTTTGTATTTTGAAAAATCTTAATTGAAGAAGAATAGCGAAAACTTTTAACCAATTTTCTCAACAAACTTTTTTTGACATCCTTTTATACAACTTATTCATTCTTTTATAAAACAATCTACGAGTTTTTAATATTCACTGCGATAAAATATTGATAAAAAGATAATTTCCGTCATTTGTTTATTAGATAGTTTAAAAATTATCACTAAAAGAACTCTTTGGCCATCTTTCGATTTAAATTTCATTTCATAAATGAAAAAAGAAAAACACACATTTTGGTAGAAAAAAATGTTAAAAAAATCTTCAAGTTATCAACATTATTTTTCCTGAGCATCTTCACACCAGCGCAAGAATTTCAACAAAATATTAATGTTTCTCATTTTGCTATAATACGTTTGGAAATTCAAAGATTTATTTGAGAAAATTGTTTGTTAATAATTAATATGCATTTAAAACTGAATATTTTATTACTTTTCTGAAGTATTTTCTGAATCGTGAATTCATGTTTCTATTCTTCAATTTCTAAAAATAAATTTAATTCTAAAATATGATTTTTAAAAACAAACTCTTAGGTATGAAGTTTTGGGAAATCTATTTTTATTGGAAGAAAAAGTAACAATTTTGCAACGAATAAATTATGATAAAAGTGAAAAATCGTTTCTTCATGCACTCAATATTTCCAAATTCTTTGTATATTTTGAAAAAGAAATTTAAAAAAAAATGAATGAGGGTTAATTTCTGATAGTTTATACTATTTTTTAATAAAAAATTCCCAATCAATTTCAATTGAAATAACCGAATTTCCAGGTTCAGAGTGGATTTAATTATTAAACTTGATTTCTACTTAAAATTTAAATTATTTTTGTGTGGATAAGCTTAAAGCAGTATCGGCGATATAATTGGTGTGAATCTTGGAATGTTGCCGCGTTGATCAGAAATTAGATAAATATCTTCCGAATATTCAACTTGAGCGATTGGCTTTTCCGAGAAAATAGTCGAGTGATGACGGGATAGTTTGATCACTGGGTTTATCATTCCTGGGAAAAATGAAGACATGGGCAAGTTTTTGGAAAATGGAGAATGGTTTATTTTTATAAAAACCGTCATTATGATTTAAATTGTTTAATTATGATAACGGCTCAAAATACATATATGTAGTGCTTGGAGCCAAAGGGGTTTAAGAAGGACAAATAAATGATTTGTTAAAAAAAAGAAGTTAATTTCGAGAAAACACATTTTTAAGTTGATGTGTTCGGCCATTTTGCGTTTATTTATCTAAAATTTAAATTTCTCTACAAAACTTAAAAGTATGTGAATAAAATTCTAAAAATCTGAATAAATCACCAATTGTAGTTTTAATTATGAAGAATCGTTTGGAAATATTAATTCAAAATCGATAAATTTTGCACTTAAACCCCTTTGGCTCTGAGCGCCTCATATGTAAGTAACTACGTCGAGGCAAATACAATCATAGCTCATTTTATAACAACGTTCTAAAATAAATATCCTAAACATGAATAAAAAAAACTAATAGAGTAGAGTGAAATTAATTTCAATTTTTGAGAGCTCTACACGTTTGATCTGAGCTTATTTTTTATTCCTTCAGGTCGATTTCTTATTTTTTTTGTTTACTGATATTATGGAAATGTCATCAGAGTGAACTTAAAAGATTCTCTTAGGGCCCGAGAGAAAGCACCCAACGTTCCAGTGATGGATGTGTTAGCTGTGATAGACTTGGACTTAATGTTCTATATCTACCTTTTCCTTAAGGCTATTAATCTTGTTCTGGAATCCTTTTTTATTTTTTCATAATTTCCTATCTATTTTCTTTTCTCTTAAGAAAAGTGATGAAATAGACTTAAACAAAAAGTTGCAAACATACACAAGGAATTTGGCTCCTTAAAGTCTAAAGATATGAGCCGTTTTAAATAAAGAAATTATGAAAAATAGATAGTCTGGAATTGGAATGTGTCTTCTTTATTGAAATCGTCGATCTCTTAAGAAAGAATATGGGAATTTGGGATGCATTTGTAAAAATCGGAACTTGCAATGGAAAACAAACCAAGAAATTGATAATTGGAGATTATTAAGGAGTGTATATTAGAAATAAACAAATTTAAACCCTTCATTTTGAAGCTTTTGATTGAATCTTCTATTGAAATCGGTTTCAAAACGAAATAATATATACCAACAAAAAAAATTAAAAAAAAAAATGTCGCTTTTTCTTCTGATATTAATTTGTTACTTAATGAAACTAAATAAGATTTCGAATATCGTAAACATTTAATAAAATTGGAAAATGTTGAAAAGAAAGAATGAAAAATTTGGCTGAAATTTGAATTTCTTTTTATAAAGGGCTGTTCACATATCACGTGGACAATTTAGACTAAGGGGAGGGGAGGAGTTGAAAATGTTCACGCTTGTCGACGGAGAGGGGGCAGAGGTTTGAGTAATGTCCACGTGGACATGTTCGCCTAATAATTTTATTCGAAAATTGAATATGAATGAAACGTAATGTTACATAAAGTGATACATACAAAACATACATGAAATATTAAAATTTCACTTCAAATATAAAGTCGAGATTAATGTTCTGCATTAGATTATTCAAATAACACAAAAAATATTCGCTGGAGTCTTCAATTTTCATTTATTTATCTCTAAAAAACAAAAATTTTCCAGTTTAAAATTGAACTTTGTTATAGGCTGTCATTTTTTGGATATATGAATATGAGATGTGGCTCAAAAATCAAGCAACCCAGCGCTTCTCTCTATTGAATGATCACTAATAATCAATTGTAGGTATGATGTTTCCATATTTTTCAAGTTATTCTATAAAATTTTTTTCAAAATCAACCATTTAAATCTAAGGTTTTTCTAACAGAAATAAGAGATGTAGGCACCAAAAATCGAATCTGTCCACGGGGATATCTAGGAGAGGGAGGCAAGGGTTTCCAAAATGTCCACGCTTGTCCAAGGAAGGGGGAAGGTGATTGGTGATAATCGGTCCAGCGAATTGCAAATTACAGCTGTTTTAGTTTTTTGGACCGACTTTTTTTCAATCTTAAGCCTCTAAGTGATTAATATATTTTTTTATTTAACAGACACCCCCACGGAGTGGAAAATTTTGAAAATTCATAAGTACTCCTACTAGGAAAAGTCCTATGATTTTCTAAAAATTCCAGCTTTTGCGAGTATTTTGTAACGGTTTTTTGCCGCTTGGGGGGGGGGGGGGGGTTGATCACCCCGATCACCCCCCCATAGGACCACGCCTGTACTGAACCAAAGTTATTGATGTGTTTATGATAAAAAAACCTAATGTTCTGTTACCATCGAGTCAAAAACTGTCGATGAAACGGAATGTTAAAAAAATGCATTTTTCCTCATTTTTCCTCATTTTTCTTATCAAATCATCACTAATATCAACAATACTGATGATCACACGCAAAAATGAAGTTCAGATGATCGATAGCAAATATTTTCAACCTTAAATTTGCAATATTTCAAATCAATGCTATGCATTCCAAGATACTTCAATCTGAGTAAAAGTAATTTTATTTTCTTCTAAAAATTTCAAATTTGGACCATAACTCAAAACTGTCATATGGAGAATTTTCTGAATATCTTTTAAGAAGAGATAATCACCATAATTTATGTTTGTTACTCAATTTATTGGTCGTATCAGTGAAAAGTGATGTCCTTTACTTAGTAAGAACATCTTAAGAATTTGACTCAGCACCCGATTTCACATTAAAAGTGATCTACAGCTTGCTTAGATTAAAAACGCAGTAAACCAGTGCTTTCATTCGATGTCATGTCCAATGTAAACAAACATGACCATTTTTACTATTCACTTGGGATGAAAACGCCATTTTGATGAATTTAGGTCACAACTAGGGTGGTCGGATTTACCAGTTTCAAACGGTTCAAGCTACTGTTTTTCCATAATATTCAAATCGATAGAAGATTTAATATTTATCTCAGATATCTTTCTGATCTGCTATTTTTCAAAGGATTGTAAAGTGCCTGTTTCATTGCTGATATTTCGATCATCTTGTTTTAAAAAATATTATAAAAAAGCGCCCAAAGTTTAAAAATTTTCAGGTGTAAATCATTGATATATGATATTCTCCATACGAAGCAAGGTTTTTTTTTAATTATGTTTGTTGTATTCAGATTATTTAGTTATTTTTTAACTTTTTTTCCTGTTCGGGAGAGAGTCCACTGCGACCATTAAGTTGATCTATTGTGGTATTACCCCGCGTTATTATTTTTACTTTGCTATGCTACTTGACACCCCTGCACTATTGGTAAGTTGCAGTTGTTTACCGGTAGCACTACGAGCACACACATATCTAAGTGGGATCTCAAAGTGCAATCTAAGTTCCCTTGAAAAGATCCATCCACATGCATGTGCTGCATCATTGAGGCGTACATTTCTAAGGTATACCCGGCTAGCATTTTACTAATGCTAAAACCGCCAACCTTCATCATACTATGTGTGCCAGGTTATGTCACGATCGGGATTCGATCTCATGAACGTTGGCTTAGAAGACAAGTATGCTATCCTCTAGGCCACGATCTGCTGGCTTATTTTTTAACTTATTTGCGTATAAAATTTCATAAAATAACTGAATTTTGTCCGATTTTCAAAAAAAAAAAAATTCCAAATGCCATTAAAAATTTAGTTATGTCCACCTTTAGCTGTGAACTTATTTTGAACAAAAATTTGTAGTAAATTTACTGAATGCTGTTAAACTATTTGTTGATTTCGTATGGAAGTTTTTCCAATGGTAAAATGAGTTCCAAATTACTTATCACTTGAACCACTCCGGTCGCCAAAAGTGCTTTTACAACAACGGAAATATCTCCATTTTTACATAAACGATAAAAAAAATAACTTCGTCTTTAGTGATCTGCACCGTAATTTAAACCGCCTCAAAATATTTGCACAAAAAACATCCGCAGTCAATGAATGCTCAGAATTTTTTCCCCTCTTTTCACGAAGTGTGTGAAAAGTACCTTCAATTGCACAGCACACCAAACGAATTACAACGCTTATCAGATGGTATTATTAAGTGCTTTAATTTTGTTTTTTCTTCCACTCCAGTACAATTTTTGCGTTCTAGCTCCCCATTCAAAAACCCTCATTCATAAAAATGCTCCCTCTGCTCCACCAACAAACAATCAGCAGCCGTTCCGCATTTTTTTTTTCGGTTTCGCGTTCTTTGATTGCCATCACAGAATTATGGAATGGGGTAAGGTCCTCTCTCATCCCATTCAGCAGGAAAATAGACCGCTCGTAAATTCCCCCAGTCGGTCCTCGGAGTGGTGGTGTATTTATTATTTCTCGTTACGATGAATAAAATATTAAGTTGCTTCCCGAAACGCCGAAAAGCCCACCCCACCGTTCGGGAACGATTTTTCTCGCCAGAGTAAGCTTTCCGCTGAGCCATACTTTTTTTTTATTCTTGCTCGTGATTTGCGTAAGGTCTCAGTCCCTCAGTCGGTTTTGTTTCCGGACCAAAAATCAACCACCTTCATGCATATCTCTCCTATAATTCTGTGTTGAGCAATGGCGTAGAGTCGAGTTTCCCCCCACCAATGTCACAGTCAGTCAGAGGCAGTGAAAGTGGATTCCTTGAATCGAAACAAAGGATTTGCGCTTATGTTATTGTGACGTTCGTCTAGGTTAAGCCAGATTTAAGCCGTTTGGTGAAAAGCGGTTAATCCCTCTACGCCGGGATAATGAGCAGCAATCTTGCAAATTTCACCCAAAAGCTCACCGAATCCACCCTTCTTCTCGGCACAACAACAGTTCTTCTTTTGCTGATGCCCCGGCTCTGTGGAGACCGGAATTGATGAAAAATGACACGGTTCGGCTCGGGTGGCTCTCGGCAAGATTATCCCGGTGATTAAAATGGAACCGGTTCGGTTTCACGCTGGAAATAATTCATCAGATTTAAATGGACCAGCTCCCGCAGAACGCAGCATTATCGCATTTTTTGGGGCGGCGCGGAAACAACTGCGACTTTCCTGGCTTTATTCTTCCACCCCATCTTTCCATCTGCCATTTCCAACATAATAGAAAAAGCTTTCATCTGGGATAACCAATTTACTGTTTCCCTCAGAATCTGTTGGGTGGGTGGATGATATAGAGGGGGTGTTATGATAATTATCATACCAGCCCCAACGGCGGTGAAAGGATGGAAATTTTAATTCACTTATTAATAAATAGCTGCAACATTTTAAATCCCCCTCAAATTAACAGATTCTCCTGGAAACAACTTAATATTAAAATTTCAACTGATGAAAATAAATCAATTCGACGAAATTCAAGATACTCCAAACGAACGAATCATCCTTTTCTCTATCCTGGAAAAAGTTCAAATAAGAGGTGATGAAGAATTTTTCATTTATGTTGTTTTATGTATTCGAGATGAAGGCAGCCTCAATTAAAAACCAATCAATCAATCGATTCAATCTCTTCCCAAATCAGGAAGAGTCTAGCTACTGCTGGTGGAAGAAAATTTAACTCATAGGTTTCCATTTTAGTTTGACTTTGGAAATTGCCAATACCATATAGATTAGGGTGGCGATGGATGTAAGGGGAAAACTTCATGATTATTCATCAACATTTCTAAGATTGGCCCAAACAACTGCTCTTTGCAAAACTTCGACTCAAACTTGATTTAGAGCTACCTCAAAGAGCCCAGAGTTTCGATTTTTTGGCCCTCGAAAATCACCTAAGTCTAAAGTCTACGTCATCTGGTCTAAAATTGATTTTCTGGGACTATCAGGACTTTAAAAACCACTTGAAGAGGTACCAAAGTGTAGGGATGAAATGAAAGATATGCAGAAAATAAATCAAATTGAATTAAAAATAAAATGATGGAATTTCAAAGGAGTTTTGCCTCGTTGTTTCAAGATCTGAAGTGGCAATAGGTTCCTTTATCATTCCCCATGGTTGTTAGCATTATTACAAAACATGGGTGAGCTCTTTCCATTTTATTTGTTTATTTGTGTAAATTATTTTTCTTTATTCATCAATCCTATCTGCCAATTAGGATTTCCCATCAAAACGAATAATCCTTCCCTTTCCTGTCTGAAACAGCATCTCTACATGTAGGGTCGTATGAGTTCTCTGCACCTGAAAATTTCATTTAGCTGTTCAGACTATTCCTTTATGATTACATTGACTTGCCACGGTGTGCATTGTGGGTACCACACTGATTCTCAATAACAACACTTGAAATGAGTATTGAATCCAGGTACTTATTTTGGCATCTTGTGTTGGGCTTGATTATTAGTTGTACCTCGTGTATCAGCCAATGCAAGATGTGTGTAGTCACCCTCTGCTATGCTATGCTATGCTAAATTTAATTAAAAATAAAATGAAATAATAGTTGTATTCGGCAACACTCAAAACAAATAGAATAAAAGAAATGTCTATGGCAACGTTTGTTATTTCGGTAAAACAAACAAGACAAAGTCACTCATTGATCTAGTCTTGTGAGTGACAGACGTGTCTAAGTGAATGTCTCAATTGAGATTCGAAAAATCACGACACAAAGGAAATCGAAGCTTACTTCGAACCTCCTCATTGGTAATTCATAATAATTTTTACATTTTAGTTGGGGAAAATCAATCAATATCAGTGATTGAAATCCTCACCAATTTTCTCATCAGAGGCATTCAAAATACACACTTCGAGGCCTCGCATAACTATACAGGAGACGATACATATACATTCATTCAAACCTCCCCCCATGAGAAGGATCTGCTCTGAGAGACACTATTCGTTTGCTGCCCCGAACGAACTCTCTCAACGTTCGGTTGCTACATGATGCATGAAGAAGACGAGGCACACATACTTATTTACGTTCTTGAATTTGAATAACTCCAGCCGATAGCTGTCGTTGAGGAGAACATCTTCAACCTCGCCGCAAAGGTTGAGGCAACAACAAAAACAACCGAACTTATTGCGTTGCACGGCCCGCAACGTATAGTGCAAAGAGGAGGGAGGAAAAGAAACGAAAAAACTAGCTGCCTGCGTGCGGTTGCTGTGCAATAATAGCAATAGCAGAAAAACCTCACGCATTCGATCCAGGCACAAACGAGGAGACTCGGGTTCGCTCTGCCTTTTGAATTCGCTTCCCACAAGCTTGTAACAGGAGATGAGTGAGAGCCATTCGTTTGGTTTTTTGGTTTCGCTGCCTCGAATGTAGGTATAGGTACTGCTTCTTGAAGGCGGGCCATATTGAGATCGTATGCATCATCGGTTTTGTCGTTTTCGCTGCCTCAAAGCAACCTTTGCTTTCGAGTAAAGCAGTGAGCGAGAGAAGGTTGATCAATTCATGCTCAGCAAAATTCAATCACTCATCAATATTACCAATTGCACCATACTTTTCTTATTCAAAGAAAGAAATCAAAATTTCATTTTGACCAAGAATTTATAGTTTTGGAAATTCATTTAAAATTCAAAAATTTTGTTAAAATTGGTGAATGTTCCGAAATTCTGTGTTCTGTGACATGGTTGCTATGATGAATATTCGCTCAAAATTCTGTGAAGTTTAAGATTTTTATGTGATTTTGGCAACCTTGGATTTGGTGTTAGCTCGATAAAAAATTTTGTCCAAAAATCGACTTTTTGGAACTTCCGTCAAGTTCCAGAAAGCCGATTTTTGGAATTGAGTGGGAATTCGCACAGGGTAGTTTCTAGGTCTAACTATCAAATGTGTATAGACGGCTTTCGAAATTCAACATAACCTATTTGGCTGCCACCCTACTGTAGATATGTTGCAATTCAAAAGAATTGAAAGAAAATGCAATAGAAGGATCTAACTTATGCCCAAATTCTTCAATTATATGTAAACTGGAAGCGTGTTATACCGGTTCCTTTACTATGAATTCACTCATTTATGTTATCGAAGATTGATAACATTGAAGAAATCGCAAACGACAAACGAGAAAAGCTAAACAATATTCATAGCCGAATACATTTTGCATTAGAAAGATTCGAATGCATTCATAAATGCCCGTTTTAATATTCTAATCCAGTCCAATTTTCATCAACCTAGTTGCAAATCTGTATTAGGTAACTTTTTGTTTATCTTTTCGTAGGATAAAAAAGAGTTTCAGTATAGTCCATACTGTTTTGTTCAAATACTCTGGAAAGATTTTTTTACATCTACTTAGTGGATTTTAAGTTATACAGATTCTTCTATGACACACAAATTCGAACAAAAAATCTTCAGAAAAGTGTGTAAAAATTTAAAAGCTATCTTTAGAAAAATTCGTCAAAAATTGACTGGCAATAGTGCCGTCTGTTGCGCCATTCAAGAGTTACAAATCAACGTTTAAAGCGCTCAGATTTCGAAACGGCGTAATCGTATATGAACTAATGAAAAAATTGAACAATGTCTCAGTAAAACGAACAGCTTTAATTTATTGCATAGCATAACTGACAACTTTTGGATCAAGCTTTTGCATTTCTTGAGCGATTATCGAAGTCAGAGGAAGCATCGAACATTCTTGACGATCATTCTCACCCAGCAGTACTGAATCTAGGCATTTCAAAGCGGGTTTCATTCGCGTATCTGCAAGTTTGAAAAAATAGAGGATAAATTTTGATGCAACGTGACGAATGTGTAGCGAAACTTAAACAGCGATTTTCATTTAACATACCAAGTAGCTCATACGACCTTTTTGAAACTAGTTTTTAATTTTTTTATTCTTTTATCAGTTATGCTTAGACAGTTCTCTTTGGTGTGTTTGGAAACATCTGGTCTCCCAGCCAAAAAAAAAAAAATGGTTCAAAAAGAGTGTTGGAATTCTTACCCAAGTTTCGTGAGCTAGCATGTACGTCTGTTCTCTGTGGTTGTAGCTCATCGATGTCTTCGACAAAGTTACTTAACTATATCTGCGCTATTTTTTGATGGATTTGGATAAGTTCTATTTTTCTCCTCAGGGTGGCGCCAAAATCTAACGTTTTATCATTCATCAATTCTCATTCGTATTCGTATTATCATTCGTATTAAATTAATATGATTGTTAAACAATTAATTCTCAGGTTATTGGATATTTCTTTAAAAAAAACCAGCCGGTGTCTAGACATTGACTTCAGAAAACATTGAACTTTGAGAAAAATCCACAAAGGAAGCTCATTGCAAGAATCAATTCTCAAATTAAGAGTACATACTCTTAAATAAGTACGTTTAGTATCCTTTCTTTGAACTTCCAGTTATTTTGAAATAAATTCCAGAACACAGATTGAAACTTGAAAACAATCAGTTTGTTTTAAAAACACAAAAATGTAAAAAAGATGCTTTAACAAATAAAATCAGCATAGTCACTGCAATTTATGAGAAATAAAAAAGTAGTTTTATTTCTCGACATCATATATTTCAAACTTTATTTTGGAATTACCAAACAAAATTCAAGAAAAAATCTTGGAAATTTTTTTCGCTTATGCTTATGATCTATTATTACTATTATTATTATTAATTCTTTATTCAGTTACGTAAGATATTACATCTTTTCAAATGTTACATTTTGTGCGTTGATAGAAATCCATGTGCTTTAGATCCGATTTTAAGATAAGTAAATAATTCGTTCCAACAGCTCACGCCTCTAACAAAAAACGAATTGCTGTTAAGCAATGATCTGTGACGGGGAATGACAAATTTTAATGCTTAGTTGAGATCATTTAATGTAAAGATATGTAGGCTTCTTACTATGGAACAAATTGATCATAAATAAGCAACATCGAATTTTTAGGAAATTTTCAAAAGAACATCCATTCAAACGAGTTTGCAAATGCGAAACATGGTCCATTCGGTTCAGGTTGAAAGCAAATCTTACGCAAGAATTAAGAGCACGAAGTTTGTTAAGAACCGCTTGAGAAACCTGAAACAGTAAAAATTGGCAGGCGATAAAATGAGGAAATATCAATGGCTTGAAAAGTTGTATCTTCAAGTCAGTGTTCATAAAGATTTTGTGATGACGAAGGGTTCTTAAAGAAAAGTTTATTTTCCCACACTGTTGGAGTATATAAGAATCCCATTTGAAATTAATTTGTATTTTAAAACCTAAACTTATGGCTTACGAGACAATAGTCACAAGAGTATTGCCAATTTGCGGAACTATTTGCATCGAATTATTTCTATTCAGCAAAACTGCATGTGATTTATTAACATTTAACGATAAAGCATTTCTAATTGACCAAGCATGTACTCTCTGGAGATCATCATTGATACGAACGTTAATGCACCGTTCTGACAAGTTTGTACAGTCTATATACAGCTGAACATCATCTGCTAAAATATGTATTTGAAAGTATTTCAGAATATTTGGAAGATCGTTTATGTACAGTGTAAAAAGAATGGGTCCAAGAATGGATCCCTGAGGAACTTCAGATATGATTGGAAGCGGCGTTGAATATTGAGCGTTATTAAGAACAGTTTGAAAACGATTAGTTAAATACGAGTTTATCAACGAAATTGCTGGAAATCCGACACTAAAATTTTCTGACAGTTTCCTGCAAAGGACAGCGTGATTAATCGTGTTAAATGCTTTTAAGAAATCTGGAAGAACCATAACAACAGATTGAGACTTGTCGATGACTAAACCTATGTCGTCTAATACGTTTATCATAGCTGTATTTGTGCTGTGTTTTTGTCTATAACCAGATTGGTAGGTAGTAATTGGTTCGTGTTGTGATACATAATCACAAATTTGGGCTTTTAATATTTTTTCGATAACTTTTGATAAAGCACAAAGAATATGGGAGAGTGGGGAATCATTAACCCCTTTTTTCGTTGTTCCGTAACTTCTTTGATATAAAAGATAAAATGAAAATTAAAAATGGTATGGTTTTCTACATTTTCAAGGTATCGTAAGGCATTTTTTCAAAATTTTTAATAAGTTATTTTTCCCAAATTCTGACTGTTTGAAAAAAAAGCGATATTTTTTTTTGATTTTAAAAAATGGTGGGGAATCGTGGGCCACCAAATCCAAATTGACCAAATAACATGCAAAGTTTATGAATTGACATAAAACTGTGATTTCCTAATTCATTTCGTTATTTTAAAGCAATTTCAGATGATGAAATAAAAAAGAGAGCTGCGTATGATCGAATAGATTCCAAAACCAGGCTCGCAAACGATTTGGCAAAATTTCTTATATAGGATGGACAAAATATTTTTCATAACTCTTCATTTGGCATAAGAAAACTTTGCAGATAGGTAAAACGTATTTTAAGTTTTGAATGTGTATAAAAACATAAAAATATAGGTGATTCAGGATGTGTGGCCTACGATTCCCCACAAGCTATGATTTGCAAATTGGTTGCGTTTGTGTGACTTATTGATGTTTCATCAAAAATTCCTTTTCCACATGAAATATCATGACAAAACTAAGCTCAGAAGCGTATGAGCATATTTTTGTTATGCACTTTAGGTTCCCCATCGATGAAATTAGCGGGTGTTTTTTTAATTATGTTAGTAAATTTTTCTAATTTTGTTTAGCATGATAAATAAAAAAAAGCATATGATGCGTATTTCAGTCAACAACATATAGAAATATATGCTCACGAAAAGCGACGACGATGACAGTTGGTTTGAGATTTTTATCTCAACATACATCTGACATATTAAAAGTGGCCCACGTTTCCCCATGGCCCACGATACCCCACTCTCCACTACTTTTAGGACGAAGATTGTCCAACGAGCTTAAATTGGGTTTCTATTTGATTGGGATTATTTTACAGTGTTTCCCTATTTTAGGATATTTTCCAGAAATTAAAATTTTATTAAAAATATAGGTAAAAGGTTTTAAAATGTCTAGAAGAAGTCGTTTGATGAATCTAAGAGGAATTTCATCTAACTCCATTGCATCAGATTGGATATCAAAAATGTAGTTTAATACCTCATACTCTTGAACTCCATGAAAAGAAAAAGAACCCCAGGTTGATAAGAAAATATTTGTATTTTGCATGTTATTGCGAGTGAATACTTTGGAAAAAGCTTGGTTTATTTCTTCGGCATGAAAACCATTTGATGGTTGGGAGCATGTTTTAACAATTCTGGTATTTTTCAATCATTTCCATAACGCTTTTGATGGTAGCTTAAGATCAAAATAACTATTAAAGTAATTTCTTTTTGCATTGTAAACGAGAAGATTGACACGAGTTCGAAGTCTTCTATAAGAGGCAAGATGATCTATTCCTTCGCTGGAAACCTTATTTGGTTAAATTTACACAGTCATATCTTGTCAGCATCCCGGTGGGTAGTAAAATTACATTTACTACTCATCCTAACTTGACCAGGCCCACTGTGCAGTGTAGTATATGAGCTCCCAACGTTACAATTTAGTGAGAGCCATAGAAACGTATGGTACTGTTGTCCAGGTTTCTTCCTCTTCGTATGAAAATGATTTTTTTTGCAAAGAAATCTAAAACTCCATGATAAAATAAATTATCTTATTAATTTACTTTTTTTGCTATTACCATTATTTAACAAAATGACAGTTTTAGTATTGCATTTTCTTCAACGTTAAAAAACGTTAAGAGTTTCGGATTTCGATGCGATCTCTGGTCTTTGACCTTGGATATGCCGTTGCTCGCTCTTGAAAAGAAACATTAAAAGAACAAAAAATATAATAAATATGACCCCCCTCCCTCTAACAAAACATTCTTCCTAAAGAATTTGTAGTATTACAGAAGATAATTAGTTTTATGTGAGCTATCAGATGAAATATCCTTTTTCCAGCTCCCAGATTTTACAGCCAATTCCTTTTTTTCACTATCAAATATTTCCCTTCTCTTTTCACTTCCACTCCACTGCCATTGTAGTTTGAACTGCTGTTTTTCACCAATTTAAAATATCGTGCACTTTGTTACTTTCCCAGCACTTTTCCAACTAAACTCGTTCCTTCACGCGTCCGTTCGATTCAAATGATCTCCTTCACGATCACTTCTTCTTAACACGATAAGTAACTTCAACGTTTCAAACTAGCAACTATTTTAAGCCAGGGATTCAGAAGTTTTGGTATACACAAAACAAGTCAATACACGTAATTCTTCCGGCATAAGAATCCTCCGGAAATATGATAGAGCTTTCATTCGTGGTATACGCTCTCGCAAATGGTTTAGAAAAAACCACAGTTCAACGCTCTAAAATTCTAGAATGGACTATATCCGGTTGAAGAGATTCGCGGATCATCGGTATCAGTTCACTTTCTAAAAGTTTACTCACAATTTCACATTTCAAATTGGGAAATAAACAAAATTTTCTCGAACGACGAAAAAACGAATGCGTTGTAATCGAACCCACGCCTACTCCTCCGAAAAAAAACTTGGAAAATTTTTTTTTCATCAAAACTCAGCAGATTTTGAAATGTATTTTAGGCTTCCAAAATCCTTCCATGATTATTTCTATAAAAATGTATCATAAAGAAAAAAAACCTACAACATAATTTGCTTTTTGCTGTTTATTTTGGCATATACAGTGAATAAATCCGGGTGAAATTCGGGCTTTTTTCAACGAAATCCGGGCAACCGGGCTGGACCGGACTTATACCAAATTTTGTTGTAAATATCCGGTCAAACCCGGATTAAACTGGGTAGCCTGGCAACCTTATGCCGATTGACTAGTATGCGGTAAAATGTTTCAAGGTATTTTCCTTAAAATCGTCTTGCAGTAGGTAGATATGTTGTTTTCCCTGGAAATCGTTCTATTATGGTTCAAACATCCCCTTCTGTCACATCGGAGTTCATACAGTTTCAATCCGCTTTCTGCTTCTTCATCTTCTCTTACCGGGGGAAAGGTTATTGCAAATGGTTTGGACAGACTGGAAAATGAATGTACAAGACACAATCCTTCCTTCCTTCCTTCCGGGGGCGCATTTCTTCCTTTCGCTTTTTCGTATGCTCGTAGTCGTGTGGTCGGAAGCTTTTCTCAACGGGAGAGTGCAAGGCTGCTGCTTCCGTGTGTTGACGTTTCATTTATGAAGATTCTGCCCACCTGCCTTGACACGTTTTACACCTAACCTAAAACACAACTCTGTCAAAAGCATGTCGACAACCTCGGTATTTCCAACTTCAACCAACATTCGTGCAGAAGCGTGCTGCCGTTAGAGCTGGAATTAGAGCTTTTAAGGGGTGGGGGGATCCATTCGAAGCTGATCACGAGGACGAAGAACGACGAACGACGATGATGTTGTTGATGGGAATGTAAATATATTTATGAACGCTCTAATGATGGTTTTGATCTTCGACAAATAGATTCCTGCAGTTGGTTGACTGGCTTATGGAGGGGGAAATGAAAGGTGTATCGCCCACCATTTATAAATTTCAACTTTGCATGAATTTACCCAACCACTGAACTGTCTGACTGCCGAGATCTATTAGGATTCAGTTTCCCACCATCATCATGTCAGTTTGTAGGGGCACTCGAATTTCGGAAACACCGCGTGTACACATACATACATACATACCGCATCGAGTTGGGACAGAAGCACATGGCACGTGAAGGGAAAAAGCTCGCAAGTGAGACGATGTGAAGGCTTCCCCGAAAACCCGGGGCGACGACAGCAAAACATCAAAGGACGCTCTTAACCGATATATCGCTGTCGCTTTATCAATTATTCGTGAATTATTTCCAACTGAAGTTTACAAATTTATTTATGGATCTCGTTTCAGTGAATTAGTGAATTATGTAAGAGTGAATTGAATCGTGGCAGCAGAAGCAGTGAAGTAGAAAAAAGTTTAAGTAAAAAAAAATAAGCCAAAGCACGATACCGAAGCCGAAGAAAGCAAGGAAGAAGAAGAAAACGTCAAACCAAATGAATTTATAGATGTATTTTTTGTCTGTTACCAAATATTTGAAAAGTAAGAGTTATTAGATATGAATAGTATTGTTATTATCAGTTTATGGATATTATTACAACTTAACAAAGTTTTATGTCAAGGTAAGTGTCAGTTTTTACTTTTTCATTCCCATTTCTCATCAAAAAGTCATAACAGTATTTCAACCCGAAAGAAAAATGCATTCATATGAATCAACGCAATCCGTGGAAAAAAAAACAATGAACCTCTTTCTGGTTGCCTAGCGATAAATTCTCTGGAGGAAAACTCTCCATTCGGGGCTCATTCGTTCCTGCTTGTGCGGAAATTCACACATGACTTGCTACGATCCGATGACAATGAAGCATGCATGGCATACTATCAACCTGCTGCCTTCATCATCGCCCAACATATCACCTCCATGATCATCATCATCAACAACAAAAGTGGTGTTTGGGCGATGACAAACGTCAGAAAAGTTAAAGAAACATGAGTAGATGGAGAGTTGAAGCAAAAAAAAAAAAGGTTATGAACATATGTTTTCTTTTGCACTTGTCGGGTTGCATTCCCGTTAACCATCATGGGGATTCCTCATCTGCATACCTTCCAAACTCTCGCATTTCTCGCTGCTCTGCAATTCAATTCAAACTTCTCCTGGAACTATGTGTATGATGACATTATTGCATTCACAGACATAAATGTTGCATTGCGGCTCGGCTCGGCTCGGGTGTTTGTGACCCGGTTTCACTCGTTCCTGCGTTCGCTATCGGAACTGCTGCTGGGTACTCTAATGAGTAATTTCGAGCCTGGAAAAATGAATTTTCAATCATCTGTGTGGTGATTGTTTTCCTGAGTGTTGCGGGGAGGAACACGGGAAGCGGAAAATAGGCACCTGTCGAGTGCTTCGGTGCTATGTTATTAAAATTTTAGATGTTATTAAAACCTTGAATAATTCAGCGCTTAGGGACTGTGGAGAGGAATTTATGGTGTGTTTTTCATGGATTATTTCTGCCTAAATTGGTGTAAGCTGTTGAGCTGGTTTGTGTTTTTGGAATGTGGATCAATTTTATTGACAGAGACTCATGCTATCGCACCGTAAACGATTGTGTTTATCAACCATCTTGAATGACAATAATTTTAATTTTTAGCTTAGGTCTTCTTTTTATTAGAAAATTGGGAGAAAAAGTAGGCTTTGATTGACTTCGAAAATTAATGGGTCATTCAGAACAATTTCTAAATAGAAGGCTTTGACTTTTTTCAAATAGATGTGGTACATCAATCAATTGAAGCGTGGCTTGTGACATAGATCAGTTGGCAAGTCAAATGCTTGCTGAGCCAATGTCCGCGAGTTCGAGCCTTAAAGCAAACATCGAACACAGTGATACCAGAAAAGTTTTTCAATAACTTTCCACCAATTGCAACATTTAGTTGCAAATGCCACAAAGACGGCAAAATGACTTTAATCGAAAAAAAACTAATCAATTGGGAAGCTTTCTTGTTTTAAAAATAAATATAAAATTGGTAAAAAAAATTCAACAAAAAGAAGACCAAATCTAACTCCTCAGCGATTGTCTAAATGGAATAATCTATTACAAAAATTTATGGTCAAAAAAAGTAAATATGACTCCATTGACTTTTGTGACTTTCATGACTTTTCGCACTTTTCTGAATTTTCATTTTCATTTTCGGTCCTTTCTAATTTTTCTGATTTTTTTCATTTTTCGGACTTTTTAGACTTTTCTGACTTATCTGACTTTTTTTTTAACTTTATTTCCTTTTCGGACTTTTCTGATTTTGATGATTTTTGTAAATTTTATGTCGTTCCTGATTTTTCCAACTTGTTTTACTTTTTCAACTTTTCTGACTTTTTTTACTTTCCTGACCATTCTGATTTTTTGGCATTTCTAACTTTGCTGACTATTCTGACATTTTTGACATTTCGAATTTTGCTGACTTTTGTGAATTTTCCGTATTTTCAGATTCTGACTTTTCTGACTTTTCTGACTTTTCTGACTTTTCAGACTTTTCAGACTTTTCAGACTTTTCGGAATTTTTTGACTTTCATGACTTTCCTGACTTTTCTGGCTTTTCTGACTTATCTGACTTTTGTGACATTTCTGACTTTTGTGATTTTTCTGATTTTTCTGACTTTTCTTATTTGGCTGACTTTTCTGACTTTTCTGACTTTCCTTACATTTTAGAATTTTTCATTTTCCTGATTTTTTATATATTTCTGACTTTTCTCAATTTTCTGACTATTCTGACTCTTCTGGCTTTTCTGACTTTTCAGACTTTTGTGACTTTTGTGACTTTCCCGATTTTTTTTTAACTTTTCTAGCTTTTATGACTTTCATGATTTTTTGACTTTTTCGACTTTTCGACTTTTCGGATTTTTCTGACTATTTTGACTTTTCTGACTATTCTGACTTTTCTGACTTCTCAGACTTTTCTGATTTTTCTGACTTTTCTGACTTTTCTGACTTTTCTGACCTTTCTGACTTTTCTGACTTTTCTTACTTTTCTGCCTTTTTTCTGATTTTTCTGATTTTTCTGACTTTTCTAATTTTTCTGACTTTCCTGACTTTTCTGACTGTTGTTAATTTTCTAATTGTTTTTTATTGTTCTGATTTTTCTAACCTGGTTTACTGTTTAATGTTTCCAAATTTTTTTTTCTTAATTTTCTCCTGTTTCTAACTTTTTGATTTTTCTGTTTTTTCTGACTTTTCGGACTTTTCCGACTTTCCTAACTTTTCTGTCTTTTTTGCTGACTTTCCTGACTTTTCTAACTTTTCTGATTTTTCTGACTTTTCGGAATTTTCTGATTTTCATGACTTTCCTGTCTTTTCTGGCTTTTCTGACTTATCTGACTTTTGTGACATTTCTGTCTTTTCTGACCTAGCTGACTTTTCTGACTTTTCTGATTTTTCTGATTTTTCTGACTTTTATTATTTGGCTGACTTTTCTGACTTTTCTGACTTTCCTGACTTTTTAGAATTTTTTATTTTCCTGATTTTTTTTTAAATATTTCTGACTTTTCTCAACTTTCTGACTATTCTGACTCTTCTGGCTTTTCTGACTTTTGAGACTTTTGTGACTTTTCCGATTGTTTTTAACTCTTCTGACTTTTATGACTTTCATGATTTTTTGACTTATTCGACTTTTCTGATTTTTCTGACTTTTTTGACATTCTGTCTTTTCTGACTTTTCTGACTATTCTGACTTTTCTGACTTTTGTGATTTTTTTGACTTTTCTGATTTTTTTGAGATTTCTGATTTTTCTGACTTTTCTGACTTTTCTGACTTTTCTGACTTTTCTGACTTTTTTTACTTTTCTGACTTTTCTGACTTTCCTGACTTTTCTGACTTATCTGATTTTTCTGACTTTTCTGACTTATCTGACTTTTCTGACTTTTCTGACTTTTCTGACTTTTCTAACTTTTCTGACTTTCCTCACTTTTCTGACTTTTCTGACTTCTCTGACTTTTCTTACTTCTCTGACTTTTCTGACTTTTCTTACTTTTCTTACTTTTCTGACTTTGCTGATTTTTCTGACTTTTCTGACTTTTCTGACTTTTCTGACTTTTCTGACTTTTCTGACTTTTCTGACTTTTCTGACTTTTCTGACTCTTCTGACTTTTCTGACTTTTCTGACTTTTATGACTTTTCTGACTTTTCTGACTTTTCTGACTTTTCTGACTTTTTTTACTTTTCTGACTTTTCTGACTTTTCTGACTTTTTTGACTTTTCTGACTTTTCTGACTTTTCTGACTTTTCTGACTTTTCTGACTTTTCTGACTTTTCTGACTTTTCTGACTTTTTTGACTTTTCTGACTTTTCTGACTTATCTGACTTTTCTGACTTATCTGACTGATCTGACTTATCTGACTTTTCTGACTTTTCTGACTTTTCTGACTTTTCTGACTTTTCTAACTTTTCTGACTTTCCTCACTTTTCTGACTTTTCTGACTTTTCTGACTTTTCTGACTTTTCTGACTTTTCTGACTTTTCTGACTTTTCTGACTTTTCTGACTTTTCTGACTTTTCTGTCTTTACTTTTTTTTTCTTTTTTTATAGGAAATTAACCCATTAAGGTCATTCTTCCTCGAATTCTGACTTTTCTGATTTCCCTGACTTTTTTGACTTTATTTGTTTTTTCTTAACTGATTTTCCTGTTTTTTTTTTCAGACTTTTCTGACTTTTCTGACTTTTCTGACTTTTCTGACTTTTCTGACTTTTCTGACTTTTCTGACTTTCTGACTTTTTTGACTTTTCTGACTTTTCTGACTTTCCTTTTTTTTCTTTTTTTATAGGAAATTAACCCATTAAGGTCATTCTTCCTCGAATTCTGACCTTTCTGATTTCCCTGACTTTTTTGACTTTATTTGTTTTTACTTTACTGACTTTCCTGTTTTTTTCAGACATTCATGACTTTCCTGACTTTTCTGACTTTTCTGACTTTTCTGACTTTTCTGACTTGTCTGACTTTTCTGACTTTTCTGACAATTTCAAATTTTCCGACTTTTCTGACTTTTATGACTTTTGAGACTTTTTGGACTTTTCTGATTATTCTTGTGACTTGTGACTTTTCTTCTGTGACTTTTCTGAAGTCTCTGGCATATCTGATTTTCTGACTTTTCTGACTTTTCTGACTGTTCTGACAATTCAGTCTTTTCTGGTTTTTCCGACTTTCCTGACAAGACTATTCTTGAAATCCAAAATCTGAGCAAAACCCCGGCGTTTAAATTTTCCTCTGATTTTGTCAATAAAATGAAAACATACATACGTACATAATCCAGGCAATCAGGCAATCTTAGTGTGTAAAGTCTTATTGAATAATCGATATTCGGGACTAAAGACTGTAGGGGAGAATGAGGATACTTGATCCCTGGGGATACTTGATTCCTTAGCTATATTTCGAAACTGTAATGTCTTACAAAGATCAAATGTTCTAGCAAAATGTGCTAAAAAGAGCAAAATAACTATGCTTGTAGTTTAAATTTTTTTAACAAAATAATTGTAGGAGTAATTGAACTTTGTTTGAAAAATTTTACAAAATGTAACTTAAAGATCTTTTTCATCACTTTAGAATGTTCCTTACATGGTAAAATTATAACCAGAATATTTGTTCCAATATATCAATCGTTCGAGCGTTATACGAACTTCATTGTGCCATGTTTTCAAATCAATCTAAAACTCCCAACTTTTTTCAAAAAAAGTTTTCTAAAAATTTGAATATGGGTATAATTGATCCCTACACTTAAAAACGGCATATTCTTCTTCTGAATTGATCGTTATCATTGCTGGTTACAAAATAACTAAGATTTATCCAAAAACTAATATTTATCCAATAATTGTCTGAAGAAAAGGGCTTAAATAATTAATTTTACATTAATTATAAATAAAAGCGCCTTTAAGTATGCAATGTCATTAGCGTTGAGACAAAGTTATAAAATTTTCTTCTTCTTTCAGCTATAAATTGTGAAATGAGAACAAACATGACCAAAATAGTCAAATAACATTCTATCTTGGGGTTTTGTTTGATTTTTATTCAAGGATTAGGGCTTCCTGAATAAAAGATCAAGTCTTCTTCAAAAGGGGATCAAGTCTCCGCTAACTTCAGAAAAATTGCAATTTTTTTTACTCTCACGAAAATGCTTCTAGTTCATCTACGAGTTGAAGTATCGTTCTAATTTTTTGAGCATAGAAACTTGAAATTACAAGCTGTCAGAAAATGTAAAAGATGGCGAGTTCCAAAAAGATATGGTAAAAATAAGAAAAAAGGATCAAGTATCCCCACTCTCCCCTACCCAAAATTCATGCACCAACTTTTTTTGTAAACAACTCTTGGTAACGTTTTTCGAGTACAATCTGAAAATATCTTTCAACATATGAGAACATCTTTGAAAAAGCGCAGTAGAATTGTAGGATAATATTTCGAGGTTTTAGCCTTAGTTCTGAGTCGAATTTTATAATCTCAATTCACTTTAGTCGATCTTCAAAATTTGTTAAGAATTCAAAGTTTTGAGGGGTGTAAATCCCCTAAATACGCCCTTCCCCCTTCCTACGGCCATGATTGGACCCTAAGTTAGTGCGTTTTATTTTACGATTGTAAATCTCAAATTAACTCTGGTTGTTTTTTTTTCCAAAGATATCCTTATAAAAAAATCTCAATTCACAAAGCTTTTGATAAGCTTTAAAAATAATTCAACTTTCAAAGTTGAAGCTTGGCTCGGATTTGGTCCCAACAAATCCCCGCTTTAACCCTTTTCTCTGACCACCGACCGCTCCGAGGCGCCAGGCAGTTGCAAAAACATCCATCCGAGTTCCGTATGTAAATATTTTCACTTCTATTAAGCGTAATTGGGCATCACCGAAAACGGTATCCTAACTACGAGCTGCTTCTTGTTGCTTCTTCTCGATGAACAGAGCAGAAAGTAGAAGGGTCTGTCAGAGCTTACACTCATCTGGATTCCAACCGTGGAACACCAGCATGTGAAAAGTGTGTCTGTGTGTTGGGAAATTTTCTTTGAAACGACGATTTCGATGTTTAAACAGCAATTTTGCGGTGGAAAGGTTAACATGTGCAAAATCAAATGTGAGTTGTTGGTTGACTGGATAGAAAAAAAGGGGAAAATCTTCTCGGCTTCTTTAAAAGTCAGCAAACGTACAATGGCAAACGAATGGGTTTTTCGAAAGTTGAAATTATTGAAGTTTTCCTCCTGTGAGCTGAATGCCGTGAATGGAAACTCCCCACATATCAGAATAAGTTTCGCACACAGTTTAGTTCGCCTGAGTCGTCGTCTTAGGAAATGTGCAAGATCAGCTAACAACACGCACGATTGGTTCCACCTGAGCGGGGTTATATTTAGCACCTGCCCTGTCCCTCCCTCGAATCCGGAAAAGTCGGGGAAAATAAGTCGATTCCTACACATGGCTCCCTGGTCTGCTGTCTTGAGAGGCGGCACACTTTCCCCCGGATCTCCCGAGTGGAATTTGTGTTTTGTGTGTGAAGTGAGATTGCCGCCCTCCCCAAAAGCCAACGATAACACTTGATTGGGTGGGAGTTGGGAAGTTGGGAGGAAAAAAGAAAGGAAAGGTTAACGAGCAGATGAGATTTTTCCTGGTGCCATATCGAACAGTAGGTAGGGGGAAGGGGGGAGGAAAACTTATTCTATTCACTTGTTTCCTCTTATTTCACACTTTGGCTTGGCGTGCGTTTATTTCGGCTGCTTTCCAAGTTTTCCCGACCTACACCTATAAAGTGTGGTGGGTAGACCGAGACAGAGACCGACAACAATGCTCTGCTGAAGGTGTGTGAGATGAAAAAGTGAGAGAGAGAGAGAAAAAACGCCCCACTTTTGAAGCCGTCTCGTGGCAGTTTTTGATGGACGATTTAATTAATTTCCAAAGCGCCTTTTCATTGTTCTGGCTGATGATGAAAGTATGCCGCACGCCGCACCAATTAATAGGAATTTTGGTTCTGGGAAGTTCCCGGTATTGATTAAGAAGAATTGCTCGGGTAATTTCGAATTTCGGCTTATCGTCGCTGTTACGATGGTGATATTTATTGGAAATGGCAGCAATGAGTAAAGCGTGATAGTTATTAGAATTCGATCAATTAGGCAAACGGTGTTGCTCGTTGGAATCTCTGTGAGCCTTTAAAAGGTTTTATTTGGACTTTAAATCTGTACTTTACCAGGAACCAATGATCTACTTAAGGCAGTTTTGCTTCCTCTGTAAAAATCCCATTTAATTCTTATTTTGTATAGATCAAATGGGCGTTTGAACATAAATTCATTGCATTAGAATCTGAATCCGAACCCGTGATTGAAATGGGGATACTTGATCCTCTTTATTTATTTGCATCATCTCTTTTTGAAAATTTAGCAACTCGCATCAGACTAAATATCAGACAGAAAGAATTTTAAAAGTTTGTATTCTACCCTAAGGTCTTTGCATACTTTCAGGCTCAATTTTCTAGTCTTTAGATAAAAACAGTTTTTTGAGTCCTTTTCATCAAGTAATTACGGGATAAATGTTAGTTATTGAACAAATATTAGTAATTTCGTACTGAGCAATGGACTCTAGACATCAGTTTTATCCATAACATTCATTTCGAAAAACTTATTCTTCAAAAAAAAAAAAAATAAGAATTTACTATTGCTTTGAAAATATGGCTTTTTTAAGTTCATATTATACTATAACGATTGAAATATTCAAATAAATATTTTAATTTTATTTTTTCCTGTGAGGAACATTCAAAGGTGATAGAAAAATATCTTCAAAACACATTACGTTATATTTTTCAAACAATAATAAAATAATAAAATAATATTCCTTTTCCTTGTTCCAAACTCATCATTCCGGAATATTAAAAAATAATATTTAAAATAACAAACCATTTTCAAGATATGGATTTGAAATTCTTACCATCATTCTTATGCAATACTGAAACTTAGAAGAGTTTCATAATAGTGATCCTGAGTTTAAATATCAGAGTTTCATTATTCTGATTTTTAATTCAGATTTACTAGATTAATCGCGTTCATTGAAGAGTCAATTTTATTTTTCAAATTAAGTCTTCCTTATCCTTAGTTTGTGTTTTAAAGTTTTAAAAAAAAAATTTAACACCTTTGGTTTAATTTCGAAAGAAATGATTTTAAATGAATAACTTTAAATTTAAAACGACTAAAACCCCAATAATGAGATTCTCTTAGAATCACATTAATAAAATATTCTTTATGGATTTTTTTTAAAACAAAAATGTAATCAGAACATTTTTACCACCAAAGAGGGAAGTTCTTCCCAAAACCCTGGATCCAATAAAAGGTCGAATTAACTATTTGTTTTTGTACAATTTGAAAATTTGAACAATTTTGAAAAAAATCTTTTTTTTTTTCATTTTTTTTAATATAATAATTTTCGTCAATTTTGTTGACAGGGTCAAACTTGTCCATTTTACCATTTTTTTTTTTCAATTTAATGAGACTTGGAAAATGCCTGAAATATTTGTAAATATTTAAAAAGTTGCGAAAATTTTAAAAATAAGAACATTGACAAAAACAGCAAAAAATGAAAAAAAAAAATACAAAAAAAGAGAAATTGATAAATTTGTCGAAATAGACAAAATTAACAAAATTGACAAAATTGACAAAATTGACAAAATTGACAAAATTGACAAAATTGACAAAATTGACAAAATTGACAAAATTGACAAAATTGACAAAATTGACAAAATTGACAAAATTGACAAAATTGACAAAATTGACAAAATTGACAAAATTGACAAAATTGACAAAATTGACAAAATTGACAAAATTGACAAAATTGACAAAATTGACAAAATTGACAAAATTGACAAAATTGACAAAATTGACAAAATTGACAAAATTGACAAAATTGACAAAATTGACAAAATTGACAAAATTGACAAAATTGACAAAATTGACAAAATTGACAAAATTGACAAAATTGACAAAATTGACAAAATTGACAAAATTGACAAAATTGACAAAATTGACAAAATTGACAAAATTGACAAAATTGACAAAATTGACAAAATTGACAAAATTGACAAAATTGACAAAATTGACAAAATTGACAAAATTGACAAAATTGACAAAATTGACAAAATTGACAAAATTGACAAAATTGACAAAATTGACAAAATTGACAAAATTGACAAAATTGACAAAATTGACAAAATTGACAAAATTGACAAAATTGACAAAATTGACAAAATTGACAAAATTGACAAAATTGATAAAATTGACAAAATTGACAAAATTGACAAAATTGACAAAATTGACAAAATTGACAAAATTGACAAAATTGACAAAATTGACAAAATTGACAAAATTGACAAAATTGACAAAATTGACAAAATTGACAAAATTGACAAAATTGACATAATTGACAAAATTGACAAAATTGACAAAATTGACAAAATTGACAAAATTGACAAAATTGACAAAATTGACAAAATTGACAAAATTGACAAAATTGACAAAATTGACAAAATTGACAAAATTGACAAAATTGACAAAATTGACAAAATTGACAAAATTGACAAAATTGACAAAATTGACAAAATTGACTAAATTGACAAAATTGACAAAATTGACAAAATTGACAAAATTGACAAAATTGACAAAATTGACAAAATTGACAAAATTGACAAAATTGACAAAATTGACAAAATTGACAAAATTGACAAAATTGACAAAATTGACAAAATTGACAAAATTGACAAAATTGACAAAATTGACAAAATTGACAAAATTGACAAAATTGACAAAATTGACAAAATTGACAAAATTGACAAAATTGACAAAATTGACAAAATTGACAAAATTGACAAAATTGACAAAATTGACAAAATTGACAAAATTGACAAAATTGACAAAATTGACAAAATTGACAAAATTGACAAAATTGACAAAATTGACAAAATTGACAAAATTGACAAAATTGACAAAATTGACAAAATTGACAAAATTGACAAAATTGACAAAATTGACAAAATTGACAAAATTGACAAAATTGACAAAATTGACAAAATTGACAAAATTGACAAAATTGACAAAATTGACAAAATTGACAAAATTGACAAAATTGACAAAATTGACAAAATTGACAAAATTGACAAAATTGACAAAATTGACAAAATTGACAAAATTGACAAAATTGACAAAATTGACAAAATTGACAAAATTGACAAAATTGACAAAATTGACAAAATTGACAAAATTGACAAAATTGACAAAATTGACAAAATTGACAAAATTGACAAAATTGACAAAATTGACAAAATTGACAAAATTGACAAAATTGACAAAATTGACAAAATTGACAAAATTGACAAAATTGACAAAATTGACAAAATTGACAAAATTGACAAAATTGACAAAATTGACAAAATTGACAAAATTGACAAAATTGACAAAATTGACAAAATTGACAAAATTGACAAAATTGACAAAATTGACAAAATTGACAAAATTGACAAAATTGACAAAATTGACAAAATTGACAAAATTGACAAAATTGACAAAATTGACAAAATTGACAAAATTGACAAAATTGACAAAATTGACAAAATTGACAAAATTGACAAAATTGACAAAATTGATAAAATTGACAAAATTGACAAAATTGACAAAATTGACAAAATTGACAAAATTGACAAAATTGACAAAATTGACAAAATTGACAAAATTGACAAAATTGACAAAATTGACAAAATTGACAAAATTGACAAAATTGACAAAATTGACAAAATTGACAAAATTGACAAAATTGACAAAATTGACAAAATTGACAAAATTGACAAAATTGACAAAATTGACAAAATTGACAAAATTGACAAAATTGACAAAATTGATCAAATTGACAAAAATGACAAAATTGACAAAATTGACAAAAATGACAAAATTGACAAAATTGACAAAATTGACAAAATTGACAAAATTGACAAAATTGACAAAATTGACAAAATTGACAAAATTGACAAAATTGACAAAATTGACAAAATTGACAAATTTGACAAAATTGACAAAATTGACAAAATTGACAAAATTGACAAAATTGACAAAATTGACAAAATTGACAAAATTGACAAAATTGACAAAATTGACAAAATTGACAAAATTGACAAATTGACAAAATTGACAAAATTGACAAAATTGACAAAATTGACAAAATTGACAAAATTGACAAAATTGACAAAATTGACAAAATTGACAAAATTGACAAAATTGACAAAATTGACAAAATTGACAAAATTGACAAAATTGACAAATTGACAAAATTGACAAAATTGACAAAATTGACAAAATTGACAAAATTGACAAAATTGACAAAATTGACAAAATTGACAAAATTGACAAAATTGACAAAATTGACAAAATTGACAAAATTGACAAAATTGACAAAATTGACAAAATTGACAAAATTGACAAAATTGACAAAATTGACAAAATTGACAAAATTGACAAAATTGACAAAATTGACAAAATTGACAAAATTGACAAAATTGACAAAATTGACAAAATTGACAAAATTGACAAAATTGACAAAATTGACAAAATTGACAAAATTGACAAAATTGACAAAATTGACAAAATTGACAAAATTGACAAAATTGACAAAATTGACAAAATTGACAAAATTGACAAAATTGACAAAATTGACAAAATTGACAAAATTGACAAAATTGACAAAATTGACAAAATTGACAAAATTGACAAAATTGACAAAATTGACAAAATTGACAAAATTGACAAAATTGACAAAATTGACAAAATTGACAAAATTGACAAAATTGACAAAATTGACAAATTGACAAAATTGACAAAATTGACAAAATTGACAAAATTGACAAAATTGACAAAATTGACAAAATTGACAAAATTGACAAAAATGACAAAATTGACAAAATTGACAAAATTGACAAAATTGACAAAATTGACAAAATTGACAAAATTGACAAAATTGACAAAATTGACAAAATTGACAAAATTGACAAAATTGACAAAATTGACAAAATTGACAAAATTGACAAAATTGACAAAATTGACAAAATTGACAAAATTGACAAAATTGACAAAATTGACAAAATTGACAAAATTGACAAAATTGACAAAATTGACAAAATTGACAAAATTAACAAAATTGACAAAATTGACAAAATTAACAAAATTGACAAAATTGACAAAATTGACAAAATTGACAAAATTGACAAAATTGACAAAATTTACAAAATTTACAAAATTTACAAAATTGACAAAATTGACAAAATTGACAAAATTGACAAAATTGACAAAATTGACAAAATTGACAAAATTGACAAAATTGACAAAATTGACAAAATTGACAAAATTGACAAAATTAACAAAATTGACAAAATTGACAAAATTGACAAAATTAACAAAATTGACAAAATTGACAAAATTGACAAAATTGACAAAATTGACAAAATTTACAAAATTTACAAAATTTACAAAATTGACAAAATTGACAAAATTGACAAAATTGACAAAATTGACAAAATTGACAAAATTGACAAAATTGACAAAATTGACAAAATTGACAAAATTGACAAAATTGACAAAATTGACAAAATTGACAAAATTGACAAAATTGACAAATTGACAAAATTGACAAAATTGACAAAATTGACAAAATTGACAAAATTGACAAAATTGACAAAATTGACAAAATTGACAAAATTGACAAAATTGACAAAATTGACAAAATTGACAAAATTGACAAAATTGACAAAATTGACAAAATTGACAAAATTGACAAAATTGACAAAATTGACAAAATTGACAAAATTGACAAAATTGACAAAATTGACAAAATTGACAAAATTGACAAAATTGACAAAATTGACAAAATTGACAAAATTGACAAAATTGACAAAATTGACAAAATTGACAAAATTGACAAAATTGACAAAATTGACAAAATTGACAAAATTGACAAAATTGACAAAATTGACAAAATTGACAAAATTGACAAAATTGACAAAATTGACAAAATTGACAAAATTGACAAAATTGACAAAATTGACAAAATTGACAAAATTGACAAAATTGACAAAATTGACAAAATTGACAAAATTGACAAAATTGACAAAATTGACAAAATTGACAAAATTGACAAAATGACAAAATTGACAAAATTGACAAAATTGACAAAATTGACAAAATTGACAAAATTGACAAAATTGACAAAATTGACAAAACTTGACAAAATTGACAAAATTGACAAAATTGACAAAATTGACAAAATTGACAAAATTGACAAAATTGACAAAATTGACAAAATTGACAAATTGACAAAATTGACAAAATTGACAAAATTGACAAAATTGACAAAATTGACAAAATTGACAAAATTGACAAAATTGACAAAATTGACAAAATTGACAAAATTGACAAAATTGACAAAATTGACAAAATTGACAAAATTGACAAAATTGACAAAATTGACAAAATTGACAAAATTGACAAAATTGACAAAATTGACAAAATTGACAAAATTGATCAAATTGACAAAATTGACAAAATTGACAAAATTGACAAAAATGACAAAATTGACAAAATTGACAAAATTGACAAAATTGACAAAATTGACAAAATTGACAAAATTGACAAAATTGACAAAATTGACAAAATTGACAAAATTGACAAAATTGACAAAATTGACAAAATTGACAAAATTGACAAAATTGACAAAATTGACAAAATTGACAAAATTGACAAATTGACAAAATTGACAAAATTGACAAAATTGACAAAATTGACAAAATTGACAAAATTGACAAAATTGACAAAATTGACAAAATTGACAAAATTGACAAAATTGACAAAATTGACAAAATTGACAAAATTGACAAAATTGACAAAATTGACAAAATTGACAAAATTGACAAAATTGACAAAATTGACAAAATTGACAAAATTGACAAAATTGACAAAATTGACAAAATTGACAAAATTGACAAAATTGACAAAATTGACAAAATTGACAAAATTGACAAAATTGACAAAATTGACAAAATTGACAAAATTGACAAAATTGACAAAATTGACAAAATTGACAAAATTGACAAAATTGACAAAATTGACAAAATTGACAAAATTGACAAAATTGACAAAATTGACAAAACTTGACAAAATTGACAAAATTGACAAAATTGACAAAATTGACAAAACTGACAAAATTGACAAAATTGACAAAATTGACAAAATTGACAAAATTGACAAAATTGACAAAATTGACAAAATTGACAAAATTGACAAAATTGACAAAATTGACAAAATTGACAAAATTGACAAAATTGACAAAATTGACAAAATTGACAAAATTGACAAAATTGACAAAATTGACAAAATTGACAAAATTGACAAAATTGACAAAATTGACAAAATTGACAAAATTGACAAAATTGACAAAATTGACAAAATTGACAAAATTGACAAAATTGACAAAATTGACAAAATTGACAAAATTGACAAAATTGACAAAATTGACAAAAA